>NW_024081348.1:0-89954 GCF_003009895.1 Hyaena hyaena
CAAAGTAGAGAAGAAGAATTCTTCCAGGGGTTCTTCTGACTGCACTGCAGTCTCTTCCCTGGGCCTTGCCATCAGGGATGACCTGTGCAGTTTCGGTCTCCGTCAGGGCCCCATAAACCAGGAGGTTCAGAGAAATCACCCTGATGCTTCATACTGTATACGTAAAGGGGTCATAAAATTTATGAAGCAAACCAAGACACTACTGAGAGTGAAAGCAAGGGGGGGCTCTTACAAATTGTGCCAGACAATAGGCATACACCAGCGCTGAACCAGCAGACCAAGACAAGTAGTCTCTCTAACCGTAAAGAGACTCACATCAGAGGAGGCTTTGGCCATGGCCCTGGATGTCAGGGTTGAGGTAGGAGTCATCAGGTGGCCGTAGGCGGCCAGTGGACACCATAAGAAATGGAAGATTATGGAACGAAGACAGTAAAAAAACATCAAGGGGCACCTGGACAAAGTACTTGCAATTTAATCCAGGATGAAAGAGGCTCTAGTCAACTGTGGAAGTACAGAAAAGAGGCAACAAGTCTAACCTGTACAGAGTAAGCTTTATGTCTGACCCGAGAAGAGTCCCCTGATCCTGTGAAGGCATTTCTGAGACTGGTGGTACTAGTGGGGAAAACCGCAGGCACACACTTCATCCAAGGCCAAGACCACTGGCTTCAAGGAAGGAAGATAAATTAGCAGATATCTGAGCCCCTTCCAGCTTTAGATCCCAAGATAAGATTAAACTACTGGTTGTAGGAAATGTTCCAAAGATGAAAAAAAAAAAAGTTTTAGCCAGATGAAAATTTGTTGTAAACATTTGTTCAAGGCTAAAGCATAAAGCTGGAAGGAAATAAGAAAAAAGTCAACTTAGGTATTGGTACTGTAGGAAAAAAATGACTAGCATATTTTATTTTTGTAGGGTTTAAGAATTACCATGAGAAAGAGTCTTTCCCAGCAGGTTTTGCTCACAAATGTTATTTAAAAACCAACAACACAACAGTTTGTCTTGAGTATATATCTAAAGGAGATGATGCTATTTCATGTGTTAAATTAAACCACATATTTTCAGTTATAAGTTAATTGCCGTTGTAAAATAATACCAAAGCAAGCATCTACATTATGCATTGTATTATTCAACAGACATTTATTCTCTTCAATTTTCTCTTTAAGTTAGCTAAGGTTTTCATCTTTTTACAACAAAAATGATATTTTGAGTATCCAGCTGATATTCAGCAAAATGGGTAAGATAGTTTCTGCCAATTAACAGCAGCTGGTGAGTGAAAGGTGACCTGGCATCTAGGAGATTGGGATTCCAGTTCCAATTCTTATTACACAAACTGTGTGATATACAGTGAATTGCTTAATGTCTTGGAGTCCCAGGTACTAAAGAATCAGGATCCTTCCCGCTGCCAGTGGTAGAAACAAGAATCAAGATGATGTAAGCAGTAAGGACATCAGGCATCTCACATATGAGGAAAGCTGGAGGCACGATGGCTCTAGGGGGAGTTGATTACGAATCACCAAGGTCAAGTTCTCTCTCTCGGCTCTACCACCCATGTCATTGTCATTCTCAGGCTGTGATTGGAATAGGAAGTCTGTGGAAGTTCCAGATGTTCCACCCAGACATGGTCACATCCAGTGAGTAACAAGAGATCCTTTCTTCTTGAAGCTTTTCTTGGATCACCCTTAAGATGTTTCTTCACATCTGATTGGCTAGGTTGGGTCACATGCCCATTCCTGAATCACTCACTGGCCTGTGGAATGGGGTTACTCTGATGAACTCAAACACATTATTTGGGGTGGAATTGATGATGTAGAGTCAACAGCAGTGTCCAATCAATGGTGATATCATATGGTGGTTGGGAAGACCAGAAGGGGATGGACACTTCATAAATGGTAATAAAACCTAAAAATACTAGGTGTCATTGTTATTTAAACATGCTTAATGTAATTGTTATCTAGCTCAAAATCCCATTATAATACAAGAGAATGCTTTAGAATATCTAACATTTGTCCATCAGAAGAATATATGGTTCTGGGGCACCTGGTGGCATCCGACTTGATTTTGGCATGGGTCATGATCCCAGACTTGTGGGATGGAGCCCTTTGTTGGTCCTCACACTAAGCATAGAGCCTGGTTAAGATTCTCTCTCTTTCTCCCTTTGCCCATCTCCTCTGCTTGCACTTCTAAAATTAAAAAAAAATTTTTTGAAAGAAGAATGTATAGATCTAGATTTTCTTTCCCTGACAGCCTTTTAGGAAAGGACCATACTTTGTAATGGTGAAATCAGAGACATTTAAACAATATTCTCTATCACCCATCTCACATCCACATCAGGAGGGAATAGAAGGACATCATAGCTTATACTCTGGTCTCAAATATAATGAGGTTCAGATTCCCAGTATAAGGTTCTAGTCTTTTACAATAATCAGTTCAGCTGGAGAGGCATAGCAAAGATGGGGAGCTGCTTGGGTAGACAGACAGGAATATAAATCCCAGTCTCTCCATTCAGTAATCTCAGAGATCTACACAGATCAATTTACTTAACCTCTTTGAGTCTCAGTTGCCGGGTCTGCATAATGAGACTAATGATATCTATTTCACAGATCTATGAAATGATGAAAGTACCTTCAATTTTCAGGAGTGGAGTCGCGGCAGAAGAAGGCAGGTGAGGACTATGTCTATGAGTCAATGGGTAGGACCAATACCAAACTAACAAATGTAGTAGTCTGATTTCATGATTCTATATGTGAGTGTGTGTATGTGTGGGTGTGTATGTCTGCACACAAGGTGTATTTTCACACCCAGAATAGATTATCTTTGGCCTTTAGTTTTTTTTTTTTAATATTTTTTAAATTTATTTCTAGGAGAGAGAGAGACAGCGTGAGCAGGGGAGGGTCAGAGAGAGAGGGAGTCACAGACTCTGAAACAGGCTCCAGGCTCTGAGCTGGCAGTCAGCACAGAGCCCGACGCGGGGCTCGAACCCACGAACCGAGAGATCATGACCTAAGCGAAAGTCGGACGCTTAACCGACTAAGCCACCCAGGCGCCCCTTGCCTTTATTTTTAAGTCGACTTTGTTGAGACATAATTCACATGCAATGACGTGCACCCATGTTAGGAATACACTTTGATGAGTTTTGATAAATAGATACACAGGTGCTGCCACCAGCATCACAATCAAAACGTAGGGAAGTTCCTTCATCCCACAAAGCTCCCCAAGGCTCCTTTCTGCCAGCTTTAGGTGACTGTTAATCTTCATGGCTCCCATACAGTGCTGAGCTCTGCTGGGACACCTTGGGACAAACGCACAGGGATCATTAACCTGTTACAATTTCAAGAGGAACATGCATGGAGACTTCTGTTGGACACCCTGAGGACCACTATTGTGAAGTTGTTTGGAACCAACTACTTAATACCGGGAACTGTTAGGTATTTCCTTTGGATTAGGTGCCATGGAGAAATGACCCTGGACACTAGTAATAACATTTTCTAGGCTCATCCCTGCCATTGCATGTGACAGTGTGTCATTCCTTCATATTGCTGAGAAGTATTTTATTTTTTATTTATTTATTTTTCTTTTATAGTTTATTGTCAAGTTGGTTTCCATATAACACCCAATGCTCATCCCCACAAGTGCCCTCCTCCATGCCCATCACCCCCTTCCCCTCTTCCCCACCCCCATCAGCCCTCAGTTTGTTCTCAGTATTCAAGAGTCTCTCATGGTTTGCCTCCCTCCCTCTCCCCAATTATTTTTCCCCTTCCCCTCCCCCATGGTCCTCTGTTAAGTTTCTCCTGTGCCACTTATGAGTGAAAACATATGGTAACTGTCCTTCTCTGCCTGACTTATTTCACTCAGCATAACACCCTCGAGTTCCATACACATTGCTACAAATGGCCAGACTTCATTCTTTCTCATTGCCATGTAGTATTCCATGGTGTAGATAAACCACATCTTGATCCATTCATCAGTTGATGGACATTTAGGGTCTTTCCATGATTTGGCTATTGTTGAAAGTGCTGCTATGAACACTGGGATACATGTGCCCTATGTATTAGCACTCCTGTATCCCTTGGGTAAATTCCTAGCAGTGCTATTTCTGGGTCATAGGGGAGTTCTATTGTGAATTAAAAAAAAATTTTTTTTAATGCTTTATTTATTTCTGAGAGAGAGAGAGACAGCGTGAGCAGGGGAGGGTCAGAGAGAGAGAGAGGGAGACACAGAATCTGAAGCAGGCTCCAGGCTCTGAGCTAGCTGTCAGCACAGAGCCCGAGGCGGGGCTCGAACCCACAACCATGAGATCATGACCTGAGCCAAAGTCAGACGCTTAACCGACTGAGCCACCCAGGTGCCCCATCTATTGTGAATTTTTTGAGGAACCTCTACGCTGTTTTCCAGAGGGGCCGCAGAGAAGTATTTTAATGTAACACAATTTGTCTGAAGGCAACTGCTGTGAACACTCACATACAAATCTTTTGAGTACGTATGTTTTCATTTTTCTTGGGTAAAAAATCTAGAAGCAGAATTTCTGGGTCACATGTGAAGTGTATGTTTAATTTTTTCAGAAACTGCCAAAGCGCAATTTTACACCCTGAGCTGCTCCACTTCCTTGCCAACACGGTATCGCCAGCCTTTTTAATTTTAGCCATTCTAGTGGGTGTAGGGTGTTAACTCATTGTGCTTTTAATTTGCATTTTCCCCATGACTAATGATGTTGAGAATCTTTTCATGTGCATATTGGCCATTTGTATATCTCTTCAGTGAGGGCGGTTGCAATCTTTTACCCGTGTAAAAAAATTAGCTAGTTTGACTTCTGATCAAGTTGTAAAAATGTATCTGTTCTTAAGACAAGTCCATTGTTTCCCCTGGTCTGAACTTTGCCTTTTCATTGTCTTAACAGTATTTTTCAAAGAACAAAAGCTTTTGAATTCGATGATGTCTATTTCATCAATATTTTCTTTTTTTTAAAAAGGTAATTCTTTTCTTTTTTTAAAAATATTTTTATTTATTTCTAGGAGAGAGAGAGAGAGAGAGAGAGAGAGAGACAGCGTGAGCAGGGGAGGGTCAGAGAGAGAGGGAGACACAGACTCTGAAACAGGCTCCAGGCTTCGAGCTGGCAGTCAGCACAGAGCCCGACGCGGGGCCCGAACCCACGAACCTCAAGATCATGACCCAAGTGAAAGTCGGACGCTTAACTGATTAAGCCACCCAGGCGCCCCTATCAATATTTTCTTTTATGATTTGTGCTCTTCTCTGTCCTGAGAACTTTTTGTCTACTCCAAAGTCACAAAGATTTTCTCTCTCTTTTAAAAGGTATTTTACAGTTTTAGCTTTGACTTTAGGTTTGTGACCCAACTGAATTACTTTTTGTAACACGTGAGGGAGGGCTGGAGATTCATTTTCTTCTTAATGGATATCCAGTTGTTCATTCAGCATTTATATGGGGAAAGACTATCCTTTCCCCATTGAATTACCTTGGCTTCTTTGTTAAATATTAATTGACTGTATTTATGTCAGTCTGTTTCTGGAGTCTCTTCTTTTCCATTCATCTTATGACTGTCCTTTGCCAATACTGCACTGTTGAGTATTGTAGCTTTAGAGTAGTCTTAAAATCTAGGCAATGTAAGTTCCTTAAGTGTGTTCTCCTTTTTCAAAAATGTTTTTGCATTTGTATATAAACTGTAGAATCAACATGACATTTGTAAAGAAAAAGCTACTATGATTGATAGGATCTTTCTTGAGCATGAATGAGGCTATTGGGCTAACTCACGGTGTTTGCTAGCCTTGGGAGTGATAAAAAAATAGAATAAAAAGGATTAATAGTACTAACCCAAGATAGGCAGAGATTAAAAGGACAGTGATAGAGGGGCGCCCAGGTGGCTTAGTCGGTTAAGCGTCCGACTTTTGCTTGGGTCATGATCTCGCGGTTCGTGGGTTCGAGTCCCGTGTCGGGCTCTGTGCTGACTGCCAGGTCGGAGCCTGGAGCCTGTTTCAGTCTATGACTCCCTCTCTCTCTGACCCTCCCCTGCTCACGCTGTCTCTCTCTCTCTCTGTCTTCCAGAAATAAGTAAAAATATTAAAAAAAAAAAAAGACAGTGATAGAGTTGGAAGATGGTGTTTGTGAGGTAGAAAGACCCCATGGCTATGGGAGCCGAACTGTCTTCGATTCATGTCCTATATTTCCCTACTCTCTTACGTGTGATTTTAGGGCAAGTGGACACCAAGATGGATTTTACAGTTGACCGTAAGGATTAAAAAAGATCTCTCCAGCTGCCTCCTGGGTAAGAGGTACCTCACTTCCAGTGGGTCCAAAACTGAACCACCTGTTTTCCTTCTAAAGTAATTCTTCCTTTGGCGTTTTCTGTCTTATTAACCAAACCCTAACTCACCACCATCGGCTCCAGAAGATATGTGCTTTTCATTGCAGCCCAGAATCTTTAGAATGCTTCTTCACATTCTGATTTTTCCCCAACATAGAAACAATATATAAAAATGAAACCCACTATTTCCCAGCCTCCTTTGCTGCTAGGACCGGACATGTGACACAGAGTCCGCCAATCGGATGCATCAGCAGGGACTTTGATTCCCAGTGTTGCTGTGTGAGGGAAGAGGCAGGGCTGGCCATCTCCATCCTGCAGGGACAATGGCCTTCTGGGGTTTTCCTTGCTATCTTCACCGGAGTTGTTCCTTGCACCTCAACCTAGAACCTGATCCATTCTTCCTTCCAAAGATTCTCGTAGGCAGCTAATACCCCATTATAATCCTCTTCCTTTCTAAATTAGCTAGAACGGATTCTACTGCTACAATTCAATCTCCAGAGAGGCACCTTATAAACAGTACACATTAACGATCGAAGCCACGTGTCCCACCCTGGCCCCCTTTTCTCTCTGTCCACCATAGCCAGTCACTTACCAACTTTTCCTCATTCCCTGTCACTCCAAACATCTGAATCTGTCTGCCGCTCTCCTTTTCCACTCTCCGGGCCCAAACTCAAACCACCGCTGTCCCTCCTCTGGACCTTAACGGTCTCTCTTGCCACTCTTGGTCCCTACCTTCCGGGCTCATCCTCACGCTGTATTCAGAGTCATCTTTGACAAAGGCAAATCCAGTATTATCATGTTCCTGCTTCAGACCCTTCACTGGCTCGTCACTGCTCTTAGTGTACAGTTGGAAATCTTTAATCCAGTTTATCCAGTTCTGCGTAATCTGTCTCCCGCCTTTTTCATCAGATCCATCAGGCACCACTCTCTGTTCCCTCTGTCTCCAGCTACTCTTTTTTTTTTTAATGTTTTTTTTTAAAATTTATTTCTAGGTGAGAGAGAGAGAGAGAGAGCGTGAGCAGGGGAGGGTCAGAGAGAGAGGGAGTCACAGACTGAAACAGGCTTCAGGCTCTGAGCTGGCAGTCAGCACAGAGCCCGACGCGGGGCTTGAACCCACGAACCGCGAGATCATGACCTAAGCGAAAGTCGGACGCTTAACCGACTAAGCCACCCAGGCGCCCCAGTCTCCAGCTACTCTTGCTTTCCTTCTGTGCCTTGAATGGGCCAGCTCTTTCTCACCCCAAGGCCCTCCCCCATTCACAGTTCTTTAGAGCTGGAATATGACCCAGTTCTCCAGCCAACGCCTCCATCAGATCCTAGCCTCAGCTTTGTCCTTTGGAGAAGCACTACATGCTCTATTCCTTCCCAGCACTTCATACAATTGTAATTAAATCACCCTGTGTTTGATAAGGTGTGCAGTGCAGCATGGACTGTAAAGTGCGGGTTTTATAGCAGACTGTACTGTAGATCCAGGTTCTTCATTTTCCATGTACGTGACTTTGGAGATGTTACTCATCTGCAAAATGGGCACAACAATAGCACTGAACTTACATCTAAGATTTGTTGTGCTCAGAACAGGCATATTTTCCTATAAAGAGCCAGGTAGTAAATGTTTTAGGTTAAATGATCTCTGTCTCAATTAGTCAGCTCTGTTACTGTAGTGTGAAAGCATCCAGAGACAATAATCTATAAATGAGGGGGATATAGATGTATCCAAATTAAACTTTATTTACAAAACCACATGGTGGGCCAAATTTGGCCCACAGATTGTAGTTCCCCAACCCTAGCTTCGAATAGACTTGACACAAAGCATGTGCTCAACAAATGTCAGCTGTTATTATCAATTATTTAATGTCTTTCTTTCCTATTCAAATAGTAGCTTCATGAAGGCAGGAACTCTGTCTCTGTTCTTTGGTGCTATGTTCTCAGCGCTAAGCTTGGTAAAGGCTCGGTGCATGCAGTCTTAATGAATGAGTGTGTCAACAGTGTAACCCAGAACCCAGGGCAGAGCTGGTGCTCAAAAACCATTGGTTTTCCTCACCTCCTTCCTGTTTAAGAATAGTACTATTAGCTCACTTTTTAAAAGTTTATTTATTTTGAGAGAGAGAGAGAGAGACAGAGATAGTGTGAGTGGATGAAGAGCAGAGAGAGAGGGAGAGAGAGAATCCCAAGCAGGCTCTGTGCTGTCAGCGCAGAGCCTGACTCGGGGCTCAATCCCAGGAACCATGAGATCACAACCTGAGCCAAAATCAAGAGTTGCCACCCAGGTGCCCCACTATTAACTCCTTCTTAACAGGGCTTATGTTTTGAGGGTTTTTCAAAATGAGAAATGGGGAGGGACTTGATTTCCTTGGCATAGTTTTTCAAGGGCAGAATTTTCTAGTTAAATAACATGACACTTATGGCTCTTAATGCACGCCAATAACATTTCACATTATAAAAACAATATCCAGAACTTACAGGGAGGCTACCAGAGGCCAGATGTTTTAATGTAACACTTTAGTCTTATCTAGAACCCTATGAAGCAGACGTCCCCCATTTATAGTTGAAAAAGCTGGCATTTGGAAGGTTAACCATGTTTCCAGCAACTAGTTGTCAAACCCAGAAATTGGCCCCATGAGCACTGGCTTCAAGTTGTAGCCTATTTCCGCTAAGCTGCACTGCTCCTCATAGACCAGCTTGCTTTGCACAGGGGCTGACAAGCGATGCTTCCTTATTAGCCCTACGTATCATCATTTCAAAATCAGTGCTTCCTAATCCATTTGGCAAAAATCCATAACAATGAAAAAAACCCTGGCAGCTGTTGTGGAAACCAGTTTGGCCATTCCTTGGCAAGTAAAACATAGAATTACCCTAGAACCCAGCAATTCCGTTCTTAGATACCCAAAGACTCGAGAACAAGCTTTCAAACAAGAATGTGTAGAAAACATTCATAGCAGCATTATTCACAATAGCCCCAAAATGGAAACAGCCTAAAGGCCCATTCACAAATGAATGGAAACACAAAAAAAGAGGCATAGCCATATGATGGAATAGTATTTGGCCATAAAAAGGAATAGAGTTTTGATAGATGTTACAACATGTGTGAACCTAGAAGACGTACTTGGGAAGAAATCAGACACATTAGGTCACATATTATGTAATCCTCGGTGTACAAAATACTCAGAGTAGGCATAGAGACAGAGGGCAACTCACGGTAGCTTGGGGCGGGGTGGGGACTGAGGAGTGACGGCTAACAGGTTTTCTTTCTTTCTTTCTTTCTTTCTTTCTTTCTTTCTTTCTTTCTTTCTTTCTTTCTTTCTTTCTTTCTTCCTTCCTTCCTTCCTTCCTTCCTTTCTCTCTCTCTCTCTCTCTCTTTCTCTCTTAAGTTTATTTTATTTATTTATTTTGATAGAGAGAGAGAGAGAGAGCAAGAGCAGGTAAGAGGCAGAGACAGAGAGGGAGACAGAATCCTAAGCAGGCCCTGCCCTATCAGCGCAGAGCCTGATGTGGGGCTTGAACTCACAAACCCTGAGATCAAGACCTGAGCTGAAATCCAGAGTGGGACCCTTAACTGACTGAGCCACCCAGGCATCCCCACAGGGTTTCTTCTTGAGGTGATAAAACTGCTCTGGGGTTAGCATGAATGCAACCCTGTCACTGAAGTATGCACTTTACCACGTTCGATTTTATGTTATGTGTATTTCACCACAATGAGAAAAGCCCATAACAAAAGTGGAATCCAATAGGGAAATAATTTTTCAGAAATATACGCATCTAGGTACTTCCTTACCTCGACTCCCCCCATGTCTTTTTCTTCTTCTTTTTTCTCTGGAGAAGGGTTGGCTTTTTCTCTTTCTTAAACTTGGGGGGCGGGGGGAGTTGGCAAAGGCCCACAGGCAACCTCCATGGGCTCTGAGGTCAGTGTCCTCTGGACCTGAGAAGGCAGATGCTGCCGGCCCCAGCCATGCCTCACCTGCTCTCCTCTGTCCCAAGGAGACTGGCCAGGCCCCAGCGGAGAGAAGTGGGCTTCCTGCTGCCACGGGAGGCTCCTGTGAGTGAAGACGTGGGACAGGGCCCCACGGGCTTCTTCTGGAGTCTGCGTCCACCCCCACGACAATCTTCTTCTCCAACCTGGAGGGTTTCCTTGACAACCAACTGAACAGGCAGTCACTCACCACTTTCAGCGCTTCAACTTACTAATGCTTGTTCAGTTTCGAACAGTTTGTCTTACTTGAAAAGAAGCTGCAGAAGCTGCACTTTTGTTGTGGCTGATTTTTTTCTAACCTGGGTTCCTGCCAGGCGTTTGAAAGGGCCCCTACAGACCTCCCCTCTGAACGCTGGAGCACACAGTTACCCTTTGTAGTGTGCCGGCTATGCACAGGCGTTCTGGAGAACTGCTGATGTCACCTGCACGGCACTCCCGGAAGTAGATACAGTTATTGTTCCCATTTTACAGAGGAGGAAATTGAGGCACAAGGTGCGGAGGGGTCAAGTATCTTGTCCAAATCAACAGGCAGTACCATTTTTAGGCTCTATTGTAATTTCTTCAAACCTGTATGGGGTACCTGCACTTTCTCAAGGGGCCCCTGGAGGGAGGGGGGCTCACATGAAGGGGTGGGGTCTCAGCGATGAGGGGCTGGCAGTGTTGCGAAGTGGAGGTGGGGAGATTTGGGGGGAGGGGGCCTTTCAGTAGAGCTCCTCACATCCCGCCCTCTGGGGTATTCTCTGTACCACACAGAATGTCCCTGTTTTCCCTGACCTTGACATATGACAGACAGATTTCAAAAGCAAGGACTCAGGGGTCAGGCGGAGCTGACAACGAATCCCCGCCCCTGTCACTTAGTCACCAGGAGAATGACCTCGGAAATTCTTACGCCAAGGCTGGCTGAGGCAGCAGGGAGTTTTTCTGAGGCATGACTGGATAGGATTTTGGCTTTGACTAGGGTTGCTCAGCCTTGACACTGCTGACATTGGGGCCACATCACGCTCGGTTGTGAGGGGCTGTTTGCTCATCGTAGGATTCCCATCGGTGCCTGGCTTCCACCCACTGGGTGCCTTAAGTAGCATCCATCCAGTTGTGACAATGTCTCCAGCCAAAGCAGGTGTACCCGGAGGACTAAAGCTGCCCCTGGTTGAGACCCACTAGATTAGAGGACCTAAAGCCCATTCAGAGATTATTTTGATTCTCTCCTATGAGCTCAGCATATGGAGCTATTTTAAGTAACATCAGCCCTTTTACGCTGAGTGCCATCAGAATTCAGAGTCACCATCCAGATATGCAGAAGGGTAACCAGACCTCTGGAAGCGGCCCTTTCCTTTCAGTGGGACCAACCCCATAACAACCTGCTCCATTTCCACGCAGAAGAGCAATCTCGCCACGCTGGGTAGTTCTGTATTTTCTGGTTAAAAGCAAAAGTGTCTTTCGGCTGAATTTCTCTATCACCTCAACGTTCACAGTTCCTGTCAGGCCTTTCCCACCTATAAGACCTCTCCTTTCACCTTCCTCCTCCCTGAGAAGTTCCTGGGGCAGGGAGAAGCTTCTGGAACATCAGGGCACCCATGGAGGGCAACTGGTTTCCTGAGTTGGCCTGGGAGGAGAGGCGTGGCTTCCTGCCTGGTCCCTGGGTGGGGCCTGATCTTACTTTCCGTGCACAGTGATTACCCCTGGGAGCCCAGCGCCCTCCCCTGCTGCCTGGGCACCCGGCCACGGCCTTCTGGCTGCTGGCTCTGGGCGGTCCCTCCTGGCCTCCCGTGCCTTGCGCCAGTCCAGATGACCCGTAGCAGACCCCAGATGGAATTCTCCGTTGCTGCATGGCCACTCCGGAGCCGTGGGAATGTCCCTGGATCTCCACCGTGCTGGGCAGGGCGTGCTGGCTCCCTTGGGTCCCCCCTCTCCCCACACCTACCCCAGGACCTCTGCGCCTCCCATCCCCCGCCGCATGTTGTCAGGCTGTCCCCTCTCTGGGCTCCAGGACGGATGTGTGGCACTGTTCACCCGGGCACTTCAGTCTGGCAACTGGAGTTCTGGAGGAAAACGGAAACAGGGCTACCTTAGTATTTACCTGGCATCATGCTGATTTGAAGGTTTCCAGGATTGACGTTGCCATTGGCTCTGATGTCCCAGTCCAACAATCCTTCAAGGCCAGGAGGGCCACATTCCACTGAACTTACCACCAGTAGTTGACCTCATCCTTCTTGGGCCCTTACTACCTTCCTTATCCAGACACAAGTCCATCCTCAGTCGGTTGTAAATACCTCTGTCCCTTCTCCTCTCTCCTCTCTCACTTCACTGCACTCAGTTGAAGTATTAGTCAATATATGTATCCTTATATATGTGTGTGTGTATATATATGAATATATATACATATATACATTTATAAATATGCACACACACACACATATATACACACACATACACACACACAGATTTATTTTAAGGAATTGATTCTCATGATTATATATATATACATATATACATTTATAAATATGCACACACACACACACACATATATATACACACACATACACACACACACACAAAGAGATTTATTTTCAGGAATTGATTCTCATGATTATGGAGGCTGGCAAGTCCAAACCCTGCAGGATGACCTGGTTAACGTTTCAGTTCAAGTACCAAGGTCATTTGTTGAAGAACTCTCTCTTGCTCAGGAAAGGTCAGACTTTGTGCCATTAAGGCCTTCAGCTGATTAGATGAGGCCCATCTACCTTATGGAGAGTATTCTGTCTTACCAAAGTTTCCTGATTTTAATGTAAACTTCATCCAAAGACAATCTCACAAAAACATCTAGAACAAATATCTAGGCACTGGAGCTCAGCTAAGTTGATATGAAATTCACCATCACAGGTGGCTAAACCTCAGCCCAGGTTAAATCCATTTGCTATCTACTCTGAGCCTGTTCCCACACAGCTGCAAGAAGAAGGGGAAAGATGCTCATCAGGTTTCATTAACAATGAATGATTGAGGGGCGCCTAGGGGGCTCAGTAAGTTAAGCAGCTGACTTTGCTTCAGGTCATGATCTCACAGTTCCAGGATTCAGGGCTCAAGCCCCACATCAGGCTCTGTCCTGTCAGTTTAGAGCCTGGAGCCTGCTTCAGATTCTGTGTCTCCCTCTCTTTCTGACCCTTCTCTACTCCTGCTGTGTGTGTGTCTCTCTCTCTCAAAAATAAACATTAAAAAAAATGAATGATTGATCATGGGCACCTGGGTGGCTCATTTAGTTAAGTGTCCGACTCTTGATTTCAGCTCAGGTCATGATCTCAGGGTCATGAGATCGAGCCCTGTGTTGGGCTCTGTGCTGTGTGTAGAGCTTGCTTAAGATTCTCTCTCTCCCTCTCTTCTCTCTCTCCCCCAACCTCTCCCCTCTTGCGTGCATGGTCTCTCAAAAAAAAAAAAAAAAAGGAAATGAATGATCAGTTCGGTAATCCTCACTGCAGTCAAGCAGTTGTACTGTATCCCCTGGTCCAGCCGCCTAGATGAATATTGCAAACCTTCTCTGTAATCCTCAGTCTCAGCGGATGACCTTGCTCCCTGTGGGTGAGAGAGAGACCTCGCAGGTCCTCCTAAGCATCTCCCTACCGACAGGCTGAATCTGTGCTCACACACCGTGCCTTCTCCCCTCTCACGGTGGCTGAAGTAATCTTATTTCTCTCCTCTGCTCAGGGTCGTGCTCCAGCAGTTCCTTCTTCCCTCCCCTGAATCATCGATTTTGTCTTTACTTGTTCATTCCTATCAGTGTGTGCTTTTCATGACCTTGCTTAGAGCTCCCACTCTATTTCTCTCCTGTGTGCAGTGCAACTTCCCTTTCTGCCTCTCCAACCTCTCCCTTCTCATGCAACTTAAGCCTCTTTTTGCGTGTGGTAACATACACACAACATAAAATTTTGCCATCGCAATAATTTTCAAGTGTGTAAATTCAGTGGTCGTAAGTACATTCACAATGTTGTGCCAACATCACTACTGTCTCATTTCAGGACTTTTTCTTCTCTCGCAGTGGAAATCTTATACCCATCGAGCACTTCCTTCTCATTCTCCTCTCCTCCCTGGGCGGGTCTCCTGCAACCCCTAATGTACTTGGGTATTTCTTATAATTGGCATCATACAATATGTGGTCCTTTGTGACTGGCTTCTTTGACTTGCTTTCATGTTTTCAAGACTCATCTGTGTTATAGTATGTATCAGTTCTTCATTCCTTCTTATGGCTGAATAATATTACATTGTGTGGATAGACTATATATATTTTTCTTTCTTTTTTTTGCCATTTATTTATTTAATTTTTTTACAAATAGTTTATTGTCAAGTTGGTTTCCATTTTTTAAATTTTTTTACAAATAGTTTATTGTCAAGTTGGTTTTCATCTTTCTTTCTTTCTTTTTTTTTTTTAAAGTAATCTGTACACCCAACATGGACCTCAGACTTATTACCCTGAGGTCAAGAGTCAGGGTAATAGAGTATCAATGCTCTACCGACTGAACCACCCAGGTGCCCCATAGACCACATTTATTTTATCTTTTATCCAGTCGTCTATTGATGGACACTTGAGTTGGTTCCTCCCATTCTCTTTAAACCTTTTTCAACCAGGCTTTCATTTGACCAGTCTACCAATGGGTCTCTTGCTGAGATCACCAATGGGCTCCATGTTGCTAAATCTCAAGGTTGATTCTCAGTCCTCATCTGACCTGAACCACCAGCAGTGCTGAGCCTGGCCAGTCGGTCTCTCTTCCTGCCGTACTTCTTCACTAGATTTGCAGCACATGCATTTTCCCGGTTTTTTCATTCCTCTCTGGAAAGTGCTTCTCTGTCTCCTCCCCTGGTCCCTCCTGTTCTCTGCTCTCTTAATGCTGGAGTGTGATCCTGGAACCCCTTTCCCATTTACTTTCTGTCCTCTGGTGATCTGGGCTAGTCCTGTGGCTTCCAGTATCATTGACAGATGCCAACTTTCTATTTCCAGCCTCAAAGTCTCCCCTCTGCTCCCAACTTACATGTCCTCTTATCTGCTCAGTGAGTCCACTGGGACAGCTAAATTTAAAAATATGCTTCAGGGGTGCCTTGCTGGCTTAGTCAGTAGAACACAAGACTCTTGATCTCAAGGTCATGAGTTTGATCTCCATGTAGGGTACAGAGTTTACTTAAATAAAGAAAACTTTAATTAAAATAAATAGATAGATAAATAAAAGTTTGCCTCAAATCTCAAAATTGTTGAGATCCTAGAGTCATTCTTCTTCTTTTTTAAATGTCTATTTAGTTTTGAGAGAAAGAGAGAGAGAGAGGGAGGGAGGGGCAGAGGGAGAGAGGAAACACAGAATCTGATGCAGGCTCCAGGCTCTGAGCTGTCAGCACAGAGCCCAGCGTGAGATCATGACCTGAGCTAAAGTCCAGGGCTTAACTGACTGAGCATCCAGGCACCCCGAGATCCTGGAATTGTTCTTGATTTCACATTCTCTCTCCTGCTCTGTATCTAATCCATCAGCAAATATCATTGGTTTTGTCTTCATATATGTTTAGCATCCAACCGCCTGTCCCCACTTCCATGGATGCCAGATGGTCCAGAGCACCAACGTGTCTTCCCTGATTCCTGCATAGTCTTCCTCCTGGGCTCCCTGCTTCCACTTGTTCATTCCAATCTAGTCCCAACTTAGTAGCTGAGCGTTTTTGCGAGCACGTAAATCAGACCGTATCTCTCCTCCACTCTAAGCGCTTTGTATCTCATTCAAAGGCCACATCTTTATCATGACCCCTTCCAAGTCTAGGCCAAAACACTGTATTTCCTGCTCATCATCGTGGGCCAATAGGCAAAGTTTTTCTTAGATCACCTGGGACAGACTCAAGACCTTCCCTATCTCTGTGTGGCCATTAAAACATGAATTCCTGGGGTACCTCGTTGGCTTAGATGGTGGAACAGATGACTCTTGATCTTGGGGTTATGAGTTGAGTCCCATGTCGGGTGTAGAAATTACTTTAAAAAACAAAATCGTAAAAAAAAAGAAAAGAAAAAAGAGGAAAAAAACCCCATGAATTTGTTGGTTACCCAAAGTTGCCACCTCTCTCAACCTCATGGAGCATCCCCTGCATTCCCTTCATGTTCACTATGCTGATTACCAGTTTCCTTTTCACTTTCAGCTTTGAGGCTGTCCCTTACTTGCTTAGGAGTTGGCTATGAATTTGAAAAGTTATTTATCATATTTTGTTCATACCTCTTAGTGCTTGGGAATGGGGTGGGGGAGGGTTAGATTATGTTGTTCACCATATTGACCAGAAACAGAAAACCTGTCTGCTGTTTGTGCACCTAGGGCCCGATGTCACCTAAGGTCCATCATACTGGTGATGCATCTGGGCCATGCTCTGACTTAAATCTTTGTCTCTCTCTCACTGGTGTGAATCTGTACTGAGCTTCCAGATCTACAGCTAACAATAAGAGATGTTCTGTCACCTTGTTCCGACCCTCAGGTGTTGTGTGTGAGTCTCTAGCCTGCCTGCCAAAGTGTCGTATGTTGAATAAATGCCCTCCTCCACCAAGACATCCATGGGACCTAGGTACTCCCTAGAACCTGTGAAAATATTACCTTACGGGGCAAAGGAGACTTTGCAGATGTGAATAAGAATCTGGTGATGGAAAAATTATCCTAGATTATCTGGGTGGACTTGATATAATCATATGCACAAGGATCCTGGGGCTCTGGGCTGGCTCAGTCGGAAGAGCATGGGACTCTTGGTCTTGGAGTTGTGAGTTCGAGCCCCACATTGGGTGTAGAGATTACATAAATAAATAAATACTTAAAAAAAAGTACAAGGGTCCTTCCAAGAAGATGGGCATGGAAGAAATCAGCGTGGAGAGAGAGGGCCATGTGATGATGAGCATGGAGCTCGGAGTGATGTGCTTTGAAGATGGAGGGAGTGGCTACAAGCTGAGCAATACACGTGGTCTCTGGAAGCTGGAAGAGCCAAGGAAACAGATTCTTGCCCAGAGCTTCCAGAAAGATTGCAGTCCTGCCAACACAGTGATTTTATTCCAATGAGACTCATTTCAGACTTCTGACCACCAGAACTATAAGGTAATGCATTTGTGTAGTTTTGAGCTATTCGTTTAAGCAAATTTGTTACAACCTCAATAGGAGACAAATACACAGGGGATTCAGATCACCTAGATGAGAATCTAGATCCTTGTTCCTTCATGTTAGCACTGTCAACAGTGTGAGGGAGGTGGGTGGATGCTGGAGACTGGCCTGTTGGTCAATGCAGCTATCCTGGGTCTAAGATGCCTACAGGGCCAGGACCCAGGCATTTGCCTGGGCACCTTGCTTAAAATGCTGCTGCTGCCAGTGTGTCCATCTGAGACCCCAGGAAATAAAGCCAGATGAAAACTGAGCCAGGAGGGGGGTCCTTGAGGGCAGTTGCTGGCGGTAGAGAGTGATGGTCAGGTACACGGTGGCCAGGGACTCAGGAGGTAGAGCAGGTGCAGAGGGGGGCTCAGCACAAATGCACTAAGCACCGACTCTTCCATGGCCTTTTTTATGTGATAAAATACACCTATCATCATAACATTTACCGTTTAAACTGTTTTTAAGTGTACGATGATTCAGTGGCATTCAGGTAGTGGCATGATCACAGTGTTGAATGTACTTAACCACCATCCATCTCCAGAACTCCTTCACCTTTCCAAGCGGAAGCTCTGTACTTATTAAACAAAAACCCCAATGCCCCCTCCCTCAAGCCCCGGCAGCCATCATTCTACCTTCTATTTGCATGAATTTGATTATTGTAGGCGCCTGTGTAAGTGGAGATTTTAGGCCTTTGTCCTTTGGTGACTGGCTTACTTCATTTAACAGAATGTCTTTCAGGTTTATCTACATTGTATAGCCTGTGTCAGAATTTTCTTTCTTTCTTTTTCTTTTTTTAAGCCTGAATAGTGTTTCTGCCTACCAGTCCATCCGCTGATGGGCACCGGGGGTTGCTCTCACTTTTTGGCTGTTGTAGACAGCGCCGCAGTGAACCTTGGTGGATAAATACCTTGAGCCCCAGTGACTGTCCTTAATGTGTCGCTTTGCTGGTTGAGGAGCAAGCTCTGAAAGGAAGAGTGTAAGCCTGATACGGTGCCACGGGGTCTTAAGCAAAAATGTGGGGTCCGATGTGTTTTAAAATTCAGATTTTTTTTAGGTTAGAAAGATTGTTCATCTTATATGCAGTATGTCACGTGATACCCAAAGTGTCGTTATAAACAGACTACACACGCTCCATATCAGTTTCAAGGGTTTTTTGACCACAAATTTATTTCCAATTTTTTAGAGACTTTTACTTATTTTGAAATTTACTTGCTTGTCTATTTTGAGAGAGAGAGAGACCGCATGCACATGTGATTTAGCAGGGGAGGGGCAGAAAGAGAGGGAGAGAGAGAATTCCAAACAGGCTCCACACTGTCAGCACAGAGCCTGATGTGGGGCTCAAACCCACAAACCATGAGGTCAAGACCTGAGCCAAAATCAAGAGTCAGACGCTTGACTGACTGAGCCACCCAGGTGTCCCTAGAGCTTTTTAGATTTCAGAATTGTGGATCAGGAATTGTGGACATATAGCAAAGGTTATCAATTTGTTGGTATAAGAACTTAAATAAATAAACAATAAACAAACAAACAAATAAATAATGAATGAATGAATAAACATCAAACAAATAAACAAATGCCTTCACTTCTAATTCATTACTGTCTCTTGTGTATGGTTTACCTCTACAAGCATTCTGGAAGAATTGAAGTGGTCTGTTCAGAGAAGACAGGTGACTGAGTTGAAATAAGTGATTAAGTATTTGGTCAACTCTGTCAGTATGATAGAAGGGCATTTAGGTGCACACATCTCCTGAGTTAATTGGAGCTGTGGAGAGGGTGAACTTTTAACAAAAGTGATAAGGGATGAAGTGAATTGGGCTGTGTCAATTATTTGAAAATTCATATTCAAGGTCAAGTTCAGAGATGTACTCATAGCATTCACTAAAGAAAGTTAATCAGAATGTAACTAATGGCCCTTAGATTGGATGTCTAGGATGCGTTGAGAAAATACATTTGTTTTGGATTTGACTACCTAGTTGGGATGGTGACACCATTTTTCCAAACTTATTTTATATGAAGCTGTGTATTATGCACTTTAAATACATTCTCTTAGGGGTGTCTGGGTGGCTCAGTCGTAAGCATCCAATTCTTGAGTTTGGCTCAGATTATGATCTCACGGTTTTTGAGATCAAGCCATGCGACTGGTTCCATGCCGGGCATGGAGCCTGCTTGGGACTCTCTCTCTCCCTCTCCCTCTGTCTCTTCTGGGTTTGTGTGCACATATGTTCTGTCAAATAAATAAATAAATAAATAAATTCCTTATTTAAATCTTTTAAAGCTCTATAGTGTATTTTTTCCCATTCCCAAGATAGCCATGTAATTTATGGGGCCCCATGAAAAATGAAAACGTGGGACCCCTTGTTCAAAGTTTGTTAAGAATTTCAAGATTGCAGGGTATCTGGGTGGCTCAGTTGATTGGGCATCCAACTTCGGCTCAGGTCACGATCTCACGGTTCATGGGTTCGAGCCCCGTGCCGGGCTCTGTGCTGACAGCTGGCTCAGAGCCTGGAGCCTGCTTCGGATTCTGTGTCTCCCTCTCTCTCTGACCTTCCCCTGCTCATGCTGTCTTTCTCTCTCTCTCTCAGAAATAAATAAAACATTAAAAAATTTTTTTAAAAAAGAATTTTAAGATGGCAACGGCAGAGTATTAAACCAAGTTTTGAGCTCTTCTAGGTTTGGGACTTTACACAAGAGCACAGGTTGGAGCCCCGAAGCCGGATGCTGTCATCCCTATTTTCCTCTGAGAACATCCAGTACAATAAGGCTACATCTTGCTCGTGGTCAAACAGCTCTATTGCTGAAGGCAGATGACAGGGTGGTCCTATTGGCCATTGTACCCCCAGGTTCCAACTTAGGGTTGATACTCAGTGAGTATTAAAGGACAGAAGATCAAGACAATTCAGTAAGCACTAAGGATTGCCTAGAAAGTTTGTAGGCATTCTTGGGAGCAGAAGAGAGGACATGCTAACATGTGACATGATACATCAATAGTTCATGCTAGCAATAAATAGCTATAAATATGTAGGACACTCTCCTCTTGACTCCCCTACCAGGTTTTGTGGGGTCGGTTTAATTCCTCTGGGAGGGTAATGTGAGCCATCTATCTTGTGAAGATTTCTCATTAAATAACTATTTGCCTAATTGGGGTAAATCAAACTAAATGCTAATTAGTATCTTCCAAAGAGTAAAAATAGATCTTTAATCACTCACATTATTGCTGAGCACAGAGAGCACCAGGGAACTGTGTTTTCAGAACCTCAGTCTTTTTTTATTTTTTATTTTTTACTTTAAAGAGAGAGAGAGAGCACGAGCAGGGAAGAGGGGCAGAAGGGAGAGAAAGAGAATCTTAAGCACACTCTGCACTTGGCATGGAGCCCTATGCGGGCTTCGATCTTACAACCCTGGGATCTTGACCTGACCCGAAATCAAGAGTCAGACGCTCAGCCAACTGAGCCCCCCAGGCGCCTAGCAAAACCTCAGTCTTATTTAATGTTTCACAGATTTCATGCAGAACCCCACATGCCGTTGCATGGTAGTAGCTGACACGCAGCTGAGATGCTTGAACATGGTCGATTTCCAGAGGATGTTATCATGAGAAACTCCATCATTAGTGGCTCCCACTGTTCTTGTGAAACTCTGACAAAGAATCCCCCACAATTATGTGGCCAGAGTCATGCCAGTGAAATCCAAGTGACAGCTGAAGACAAGATGGAATGAGAATGGCCAAAGGTATGGCAAGTAGTTACACTCACCACATTTTGTGACTTGAGGAATGTCTTTGGCAGATGATGGCACATTGAGACTTCTGTGTCCTCCTTCTGTAGGATTCCAGTGAGATACTTCTGTAACAGCTGACACTTCCAGCTGACCTTTTATCTGAGACTCCTGGCTCTGCTGGCCTGAAATTAAAATGCTTCTTTTTCCTGTTTCTGGCATGGATGTCCTGGACCATCTTTGGGCTCTTTTAGGATGCTCCAGTGAAAGTAGCCTAAACAATGGAAGGGGGGCCTGTTTTCTTCTTCCAACCAGAATGAAGGGAAGGAGCTGGGTGGTATCGGGCATCTTGGGATGTCACCAAGGACCCCGAACTCTTCCCATGATTCCCCTCTGACACCCTCAGAACGTTGGCTTTCTCTTCAGCTTTGTCCTCTCAAAGACATAAGACTTCATAAAAACCTCATAAAACTGTGTCCTGGTCCAGGAAGTGTCTTTGCTCAATGCCTGGTCCTGAAGGGCAGAGCCTGCTATCATTTATTTGGGAGGAGATCCAGGGAGCACAAGTGAGGGGCTGGGGACATGAGACAGGGAAGGAGGAAAAGCCAATGTAAGAGTATGTCATCAAGCTGCTGCTGCGGGTCCATGGGGATACGTTCTGCTGGGATCTACTGAAAGGTAAGCAGAGTGTGGTCAGGATTGTCCACCTGGAAGACAAGGCTCCTGGAGTCTTCCCTCCCTGCTCCGGTTCCCCCGTGGCTGGGAGAAGCCACACAGGAGAAGACTCCAAGGCACAGATGTTAGGAAGCTCTGCATGTGGGGTGCTGTCAGGTCTGCATGAGTATGAGCTCGGTGGAAGCCCTGAAATAAGAGGCTTGTTATTACATGCTGTCTCAGTATCTGGAACGGAGAGGGCAAGTCTCCCTGGACGAACTCTGCCTCCATGTGTGAGTCCTCCTAGCCAGACAACCTCTTTCACACAGGACCAGGCACTGTTCCTACTCATCCCTGAGTACTGGCTTTAGTTTCCTACCAAACCACAGAATTACTCACACAAGCTCACATTCTCCAGTGAAAAGCAGGGGGCACCACACCCTTTCGGTGCTACGAAGCCTGCCTCCTACAGCCTGCTTGTTCACCCTGTTCCTGAGCACAGCCCCTGTGTGCCCTCTTCCCTTGGGCATGAGTGAATGGAGCTAATGAACTGTCCATCTCATCCGTCCAGGGTCGTGTGTTCATGCATCCCCCCAACCCTGGGGCAATCATCCCTCCCTCACCAACGGAGCGATGAGAAGGTGCTCAAACAACCATAGCTAAGAATGGCCACCATGGCTTCAGGCTTCAGGATAAAATGCAAGGAACCAGAGACATCTGCTGCAACAGGAAAAGGGGACAATTTCCACCCCCCTTCCTCTTGCCTTTCTTGTTTTTATCAGGGTCAGAATCTTTCCTAGGAGCCTCTCAGGAGGTGCCCCTCATGTTTCACTGGAGATAACGGAGTCACTTATCTACCTCTGAAGTGATCACTAACAAGTGACAATGGTATGATGGTGACGGACTGGGGACTGATCACACGTCATCCCCTGTAGTAGGGGAAGGGCCCACTTTCCATGAGCATGTCTTTGCTCAATGCCTCAGTGAAGTCAGGGTTTTCTTAGAATGAAATAAGGGTGGATTGTCTGTTGGGTAGGCAGCCAGTAGCGCCTGTTGTCTACATACACAGCAAGGTGTGGTTTCAAAAGGCGTGTCCTCTCTACTATGTTTCAGCTCTGGTGACAGTACAAAAAAGAGAGTAGAGGGGCAAGAAATTGGGGGAGGCCAACACATTAAGGGGAGTTACAACCAATTAAGGGGCAACCGGCTGCACTGAGGACAGTGACCATAGCAGGTAGCCGGTGGTGTGGAGTGTTCACCACAACCGAGGTGGAGGAAAATCCCAGTGGTCACCACCACACTGGTTCTTAAGCTTCAGTGTTCTCAGCAATCACCTAGGTCCCTTCCCATGGATTATGATTCTGGAGTTCTGGGGTGAGGTCCAAGAATGTGCAGTGTTAGCTCACATCCCTCCAGTGATTCTGAAGCAGGTGGTTGGTATCCACATGTCGAGTATCCCTCCCCCACGGGTTAAAAACCCTGGACAGGATTACCGCAAGCACAGTGGCACTTCAGCAGGGCTGGGAAGCAGGTCCAACCTTCCTGGGGTTTGCCCAGCCCCTACCGCGGAATCCAACAATGCAGACCCGGATGCCATGCCCCTGAGCTGGCGTGCCGGGAATCTCCATCAGCACATGCTCTGTGGTCCCATTGAGAAACCTCACGCTGCTCAGGTGTCTGCTGTGTAGCCAGTGACCTTCATCCCTCGGTCTACCTGCTATTTGTGCCTCACTTTCATCTACTGCATTGCTGTTGCTATGCCTTCCTACTGAACTGCTTACTGGCTGACTTGGCTGGAGCCAGACAGCATCCCAAGCACAAGCTGCCTCATGCTTTAATTCTAGAAGTATTTATTGAGGAGTCCCGTGCCAGGTATTGTTCTAGGCCATGAGATCCAACATGGAAACAAATGGGCAGAGTCCCTGCTCACGACACTGACATGACATGAGTCGTGAGGTAAACAAAAAGATACAGAGTTTAATGGGTTGAAGTGGACCCCTTCCCATACGGTGTCCAAGACCCTGGTTCCTATGAGTGTGATCTTACTTGGAAATAAAGTCTTTGCAGATGTAATTAAGTTATGGATCTCAAGATGAGACCGTCTGGATTTAGGATGTGCCCTGAATCCCATGACTGATGGCTTTATAAGAACGAGGAGAGGTAGGGGCTCCTGGGTGGCTCAGTCGGTTGAGTGACAGACTCTTGATTTTGGCCCAGGTCATGACCTCATGGCTTGAGGGATCGAGCCCCACATCAGAAGTGAGGCAGCTGCAAATCAAGAACAGCTGGATCCATCAGAAGCTGGAGGAGGTGAGGAAGCAGTGTCCCCTGGTACCTTTGGAGGGAGTGCGGCCCCCTGACACCTTGATGTAGGACTTCCAGCCTCCAGAATGTGAGAGAATGCATTTCTGTGTGTAAGCCGCGCAGCTTGCGGTGATTTGTTACAACGGCCCTAGGAAACTAATGCATGTAGTGAGTCAGGTCATCATGAGAGCTGGGGAGGAAGAGGATGGCCAGGGCTGGGAGGCAGGTGCTCCTCCAGGCAGTGACCAGGCACACACGGGGCCTTGCTTCTTGTGTCTGCTTTCCCTGATGACAGCCTCCTGGCCTCACCTCCGTGCGTTCTTAGACCTTGATCTGTGATCTCATCTCACACTCATCTGAAGATGGCAGCTCAGTGAGGACTCTACTCTCTGCAGTGAGGGCTGGGTGGAGGGCAATAAAGAGGGCATGTGCCCTATCCTCAACCCGCAGCTCTGCTCTGTACCAGCTGATCGTCACCACGTGGCCATAAAGCTAATGACACCAGATCTCCGGGGTCCTCGAGAAAAGCTGGGAATCTGATAGAAGGCTCCAATGGGTTTTTTTTTTTGTTTTTTTTGGATTTATTTTAAAAAGTGGAGAGAGGCTTGGGTGGCTCAGTTGGTGAATAGTTGGACTCTTTTGGCTCAGGTCATGACCGTGCAGTTGGTGAGTTCAAGCCCCACATGGGGCTCTGCACACTGACAGTGCTGAGCCTGCTTGGGATTTTCTCTCTCTCTCTCTCTGCCCCTCTCCTGCTCATGCACATGTGCATTTTCTCTCCCTCTCTCAAAATAAATAAATAAACTTTTAAAAAAAGTTAAGAAAAATTGAGGTGAGGGGTGCCTGAGTTTCTCAGTAGGTTGGGAATCTGACTCTTGATTTCAGCTCAAGTCATGATCCCAGGGTCCTGGGATCGAGCCCTGCATCAGACTCTGAGCTGAGCTTGGAGCCTGCTTAAGATTCTCTCTCTTTCCCTCTGCCCCTCTCCCCTGCTCATGTGCTCTCTCTCTCTCTCTCTCTCTCTAATATAAAAGAAAAAATAATTTAAGCATTAAAAAAATTGAGGTGAAATTGACATAGCATAAAATCAAATCATTTTAAAGTGGACAATTCAGTGACGTTTAGTCCATTCCCAGTGTTGTGTGATCGTCACCTCTATCTGGTTCCAAAGCATTTTCACCATCCAAAAAAGGAAACCCCATGCCTCGTAAGTAGTTGGTCTCCATTTTCTCTGACCCTCAGCCCATTTGCCACCAATCTGCATTCCATCTTTATGGATTTACCTCTTCTGGGTCCTTCATATACATGGAATCATATGCTTGATTCTGAATGTCTACAGCGATCAACAACAACAAAAGATGCGAGGTGCATCTAATAAACTGGCCCTTCAACATTCAGTTCCTGAACTCCGGCTTGGCCATTGACAGGCAGCCCCTCATATTAAAGTGAGGGGGTCATTTGGAAGCTGTCTCTGTTGCCAATTCGGACGCTGATAATGTCAGGCTGGGAAGTGACTGGGAAGAGGTTTGGGGGGCAGTGTTCTGATTCCAGTGTTGTCCCCAAGTGGACTCACGGCCGTGACCACGGAGGGCTAGAAAGGGCTCTCTCCTCTCTTCCATGGTCTACTCTAATGTGCTACTCAGTGAGTGAGACTACTCTCGAATGCCATCCAAACAGGAGGAGAGGGAAGGGAAAATGGCGCCGGCACGGGGTTCAGATCTTGTAGCCGCATGGTCCATGTGTTCAAGATTTCCCCCTTTCAGCCTGGAATTCTGCTTTGGAGAGCAAAATGTGTACTGGTTGGTTGTTTTCCCCCAGGGGAGGTGAGGTCATACTCTTGCTTTCAGTTTAAAGCAAGGAAAAAATGAGATGTTAGTGTTGGAAGGCTGTGCTCATTCTCTCCCAGAGTTATTCGTTCCTTCAGTGAGGGGTTATTGAGCACCTGCCAGGTACTCAGTGGGATGAAGAGACATTGCCTGTCAGCCCACAGATGTATTAGAGGGTGATAGAAAAATTAAAAAAAAAAACAACAACAACAGTGTTACCAAGTGTCAGCAAGAAACAATGGGGGTAAAAGTAGGAAGAGATAGATTCTACCAAGAAGAGGGGGCAGGGAAGCAGACAAAGTTTCATTCACTTCTCTGGTCCTGGAATCGTTTCTGTGCACAGAAGCTGGGGCAGCACCAGCAGGGCGGGGAGGCTGGAGTGGAGAATGGGAGTGCTGGGGACTGAAGCCATTTGCTCAGCTAACCCGGCTCCACACACAGTCTCTGGGTGGCTTCTGCCCCGAGAGGTGCTGTGGTGTCCCCTAATTCCTTTGCCCCGAGAGGCCACCGTCTTCTGATCTGCACAAAGGTGCTGAATAAGCTGGGCTCCTGGCTTTGCAGAGCTCCAATCTTCAGTTTGCACTCTGGGCTTCAAGTTTGCAATGCCTTTGTGGTTGCCTTGGGATTATAGATATATATAGGAATGCGATTTATTATTGCTGTAAATAATCCTTCTCTGGGCAGCTTATTAAAAATGATCCCTTTTCTTCTGACCGGAGGGGGCTAGGTGTGGTGCCGTCTAAGGCAGAGTGAAGGATACAATGACTCACTTACGTCCTTTTCCAACTTCTGATTCAATGAGTTAGGTTTTCTTCGAGTCCATGAGTCATTTTCCCTGCTCGGTGACTTACATGACAGGGCGGTGAGATAACCAGGAACTCAGGGAGCCAACTGGTAAGTTCTAGAAAAATTTGTAAAGGAAAGTAGATTTTCAAAGACCGGAGGGAAATTCAGAAGTGTGGAAAATGCAGTCATCTAAGAATACAGTTCTCGAAATGAGGAAAAACATCTCCCAACAGTCATGTAATTTTTCACCTTCTCACATTTCACTTTTGTTTAAGAAAGAAGTCTGACCTCACCGGCGTGATCTGCAGTGTCAGAAATGCTGTGGGTGCCTTTGCAAACAGCTGCAAGCTGCCGTGTGGGTAACTGTTTTGTCCACCGAGGCTACAGCGGTTCTCCTGCCCCGCCCCCTTAGCTACTCTGAATTCCTGGCCGGCACTGTAAGATGGACCTATAGAAAATGCCATTTATTTTAACATCATCAGAAGGTCACCATGAATAACGTGAGAAATCACGTGTGCGAAAAGTGCTTGTGTCCCTGGATGTTATTAAAGGTGTATCAGGGCAGAGGAGAAAACAGATGTTATCTCTCGTTTCCTTTTCAACATGGAGTTGGACAGTGACAAAGCTGTCGGGTGTCAAAAATGGAAACAGTAAAATTATCAGAAGAATGTCTGTCCTCTCTGTCTTAGGCTGTCATTCTTTATCAGCGTTTGATAAGTTTTGAAGGAAGAATTATTTTATGGGTGGCATTTCAAGGAATCCCAGTGTAAGGCCATTGTACTTACACTGTCTGGAGTACAGAGTTGTGATCTTTGTGTGTGTTGGGGAGTCGGGGGGGGGGGTTGTCATATCAGAGGCTGGAGAGATCAATTAAGACCGTTTGTGAGACTGGTCCTGGGCTATTTGTTGGGTACCAGGAAGAGAAGGAAACTACTGAATGAACTTTCCGGATGTTCTAGTTATCTTTTGCCATGTACCAAAGTACCCAAGGCATACTGGCTTCACACAATAGCTGCTTTTAGTATGCCTCCTGGTTTTCTGGGCAGGGCTCAGCTGCACATTTTTCTGCTCCCTGTGGTGTTGACTGAGGTTGCTTGGTGGTATTCGGCTGCTAGATGGGCTAATCTTGGATGGGTCCAAGACAGCGCACTCATGAGTCTGATACCTCAATGGGGATGGCTGGAAGGCCAGGCTTGGTTGGGACTCTGGACTGAAGTGCCAAAATGCGACCCTCCAATGTGGTGGCTCAGTGTTCCCAGAGGGAGCTCCCAGAGACCAAGCGCGAACACCAAGTATCCTATAGCCTACCTTTGGATGTCAAGCAGCATCAATTTCTATGTGCTCCACTGTCTGATGCAATTACAGACCAGCCAGATTCAAGGGAAATAGATGCCTGGTCTCAATTGGAGGAGGGCCAAAAAATCTTGACCATCTTTAATCCACCACATGATATAAGAGGCATAGTTTTCAGCCAGGCTTTCAGTAATCCTCAAAAATTCTTATAGTTTGCCCGGCTTGAGTCTTTCCATAACCCCAAGGCAGCTACGTGAACCATTTTCCCACTTCTTTCTCTTAAGGATTTAGCATAACCCTCCCTGACTAGGAGATGTCTTTATTCCTGCTTTCCTGATAAAGTGTGAGTCATTAGGCATAACCTAAGTGAAGTGGGAAAACGCGTGTGTTCTTGAGCTAAAGAACCCACATTCAAAAGTCATTACTCACTAGCTCTGAGACCTTGAGCAAGTCACTCAATCTCTCTGCCCCTCAGATGCCTTGTCTGCAGAAAGGGGATTATACTACCACAATCACTTGGGTGTTACTGATTATGTGTGCATGAAAAATGCTTTGGGGGCACCAGGCTGCCTCAGTCGGTAAGGCATGTGGCTCTTGATCTCAGGGTCCTGAGTTTAAGCCCCACATTTGGTGTGGAGCCTACTTAATAAAAAAATGCTTTTTTAAAAACTTCAGTAAGTTGAATTGCAAATGTAGTTGACGTTGAGCCCTATCCTGTCCAAACCTATCTTGACATGGGCTATTGCCCTGACACTGACGTTTATTAGAACAAATCACTAAAACTCTGAGAATTTTAATTTTAATTATTTACAGTGTTGAAGAGATGATTCCATAAAATGATGCCTGTGAAGCCCTCTGTAGCTGTCAAGTGATTATAATGATGAATAACATAACATATGCATAATGATGAATAGTATCAGCCTCATGATCGGCTCATAGCTTAGTATGTTATACAGTCAGAAGACATCATGCATTTTTATCTCCAGCACTTATTTTCATGAGGCCCCTGATGTTGGAGATACTATGGAATGAGGAATAGAAGAAAGAAACTTTTCAAGGGTGGAAACAGACAATCAACTACATCTATAATAATTTATAGAGTCTAAGCATATGTGCATAATTCACTAGTATAATGAAATAAAACCCAACCAAGTTCATCTGACACATTCAATAATATACATAATCCTTGCTTTTATGGCATGGTAATTAGGCATAAAAAGTAAGATTTCACATAAATAACTGTAATTAGTATCACTTGGATGCCGCCAAAGCAAATTTTTAATCTATTCTATCTTTTGGTATTTTTTTTTTTGTATCCTTAATTAGCAACAATGCAAACAGTTTCCCCTGAGAACCGGTAGTGTTAGTTCTTTTCATTCATTATTCATTCATTCATCAAATATTGATTGTGCCCACTGTATGCCAGGCAGAGTGTTAGGCTATAGATATATACATACAAAATGAAGACACAGACAGGACAAAGGGATTATTTCAATTCAGTGTTAACTCTCCTGCAGTAAGAGAGTTCAGCACTATAAGAACATAAAAAAAGACACATAGTCCAGTTTTGGGATTCCCTGGAAGAGAAGGTGAATTCCAAAATAATTTAATTAGAGCAGGGGATCCAGTGAGGGAAGAAATGCAAGAGCACAAAATGGTGCTTAGAGATCAGGAAATGTGGTCAGAGAGGAGTTAGGTGGGGCCAGATCAGGAATCGCCTTACTGGGTCATGTTTAGTGTTGAGATCCTAGGAGTGGAAATATGAAAGCGGTGGACCTGGTGACTTGCTACATGTGGGGGCCAAGGAGAAGGAAAACCAGGCATGACGCCATGATCTTAGGTTGTGAAAGAGGCACCTTTCTGACACAGAAGGAGAAGCAGCTTTGAGAGGAAGACATTTGTCATGGGCATGTTGGGTGAATTGGAGTTGCCTGTGGGAAATCCAAGTGAAATGCTCCCGTAGGCAGTTGATATATATATATCTAAAGTTTGCTGTCCAAAATGGGAGCCCCCTGTCACATGCTGCTGCATAAAGTTAACTTAACTAAAATTTTATTTTATTTTTACTGAAGTAAAATTTTATTTCTATTCATTCATTTATTTGTTTTTAACTCAAATTCAAGTTAGTTAATATACAGTGTAGTTTTGGCTTCAGGAGTAGAACCCAGTGATTCATCTTTTACGTATAACACCCAGTGCTCACCCCAAAAAGCGTCCTCCTTGTGAGGTAAAATTTTAAATGCAGTTCTTCAGTCATACTAGCCAAATTTCAGTGCTCTGTAGCCACCATATTAGACAATGCATCAACGCTACGTTAAGGCTGTCTCACAAATCGCCAAAGACAAGGTGGCTTAATGCAACAGAACTTCATTCTCCCAGTTCTGGAGAATAGAAGTCTGAAATCACATTGTCAGCTGAGCCGTGCATCCTCTAGAGGCTCTGGGAGAGAATCCATTCAGTGACTTGCTCTTAGCTACTGTTGCCAGCAGCCCTTGGCATTCCTTAGCCTTGCATGCATCGCTCTATTCTCTACTCCGTCTTCATACGACATTCTTTCCTCTCTCTATGTCTTCAAATCTTTCTCTCCTTGTAAAAAAAAATCACTTTTCTTCAACAAACTGGACAGATACATACAAAAGAATGAAACTTGACCACTTTCTTTCACCACCCACAAAAATAAACTCAAAGTGGATTAAAGACCTAAATATGAGACCTGAAAGCATAAAAATCCTAGAAGAAAGCACAAGCAGTAATTTCTCTGACATCAGCCATAACAGCATCTTTCTAGATATATCTCTTGAGGAAAGGGAGGTAAAAGCAAAATAAACTGCATCAAAAAAAAAAAAGACTACATCAAAATAAAAAGCATCTGTACAGCAAAGGAAACAACCAGCAAAACTAAAAGACAACCTGCGAAATGAGAGAAGATATTTGCAAATAGCATATCCAATAAGTATCCAAAATATATAAAGAACTTATATAACTAAATGCCAAAAAATCCCCAAATAATCCAATTAAAAAATGGGCAGAAGACACAAACAAGCATTTCTCCAAAGAAGACATATAGATGGTCAACAGAGATGTGAAAAGATACTCAGTATTACTAATCGTCAGAGAAATGCAAATCTTTTTTTTTTTCTTTTACAGTTTATTGTCAAGTTGGTTTCCATATAATACTCAGTGCTCATCCCCACAAGTGTTCTCCTCCATGCCCATCACCCCTTTTCCCCTCGCCCCACCCCCATCAGCCCTCAGTTTGTTCTCACTATTCAAGAATCTCTCATGGTTTGCCTCCCTCCCTCTCCCCCACTATTTTTCCCCTTCCCTTCCCCCATGGTCCTCTGTTAAGTTTCTCCTATTCCACTTATGAGTGAAAACATATAGTATCTGTCCTTCTCTGCCTGACTTATTTCACTCAGCATAACACCCTCGAGTAGAGAAATGCAAATCTAAACCACCATGAGATATCACCTCACACCTGTCAGAATGGCTAAAATAAAAAACATAAGAAACAAGTGTTGGTGAAGATGTGGAGAAATAGGAAAACTTGTGCACTGTTGGTGGTAAATTGGTGCAACCACTGTGGAAGTATGGAGGTTCCTCAAAAAATTAAAAGTAGAATTACCCTATGACTTGGCAATTATACTACTGGGTATTAAACTAAAGAATACAAAAACAGTAATCAAAAAATTGCAGCATCATTTACAATAGCCAAATCGTGGAAGCAACCTAAGTCTCCATCAATAGATGAATGGATAAAGAAGATATGGTTTAGATAGATAGATAGATGGATATATAGGTAGACAGACAGACAGTGGAATATTATTAAGCCATAAAAAGAATGAAATCTTGCCGTTTGCAACTGCATGGATGGATCTAGAGAGTAGAATGCTATGCGAAGTAAGCCAGTCAGAGGAAGACAAATGCCATAAAAATCATGAGTAAATGAGCAAAGAGGTAAGAAATAGAGAGAGAGATGAACCAAGAAACAGACTCTTAACTATAGAAAACAAACTGATGGTTACCAGAGGGGAGGGAGGTGGGGGGATGGGTGAAATAGGTGATGGGGATTAAGTATTGCACTCGTGACGATGAGCACTAGGTGTTATCTGGAAGTGTTAAGTCACTGTATTATACACCTGAGGCTCATATTACACTGTATGTTAACTGTATTACAATTAAAGAAAAAGAATCATAGGCTGCCGAGAGGTCAAGTAGGAAAAGAACTGAAAAGAACCTACAGGATTTGGCAACAAGGAAGCTGTTGGCCAAGACCCTTCCAGTGGAGTGAAAGGGCCGGGGCCAGACTGGTCTGGGAATGAATGATGGATGTGAAAGTGAAGATGCAGTGGTGGGAATGAAAAGAGAAAATGAAAATTTAAGGCCAACAGGCCTTGGATAGGGCTTGGTCACCTGATGTGGCATTGAGAGAGGAGGTGAGATGCGGGACAGAAGCCGTAGTTTGGCACACACAGAAGAGAGCTAATTTCTTGGAATCTTTTTGGATGAGGACAGGAGCTGGACCCTGGCTGACCGGGGGGCTCCTGCCTGTGACGCCCATGGACCCTAATGCATGACTTCTCTTCGGCACATTTGCTGCATTATCACTTCTCTACTGCTCTAACCAGGCTTCTTTGCTTGTGCTTTCTTTCTGCGCCCTCAATCTCTGACTGTAAGTGACTCCAACTTGTCACTTCTCGCCCCACCCAGGACTACATCTCTCTTTCGTGACACCTGTGCAATGATGTCTCTGCTAGTTGCCCCTTGTTCTACGCACTCTAGGCACATGCTTCTTGCTCAGTTTCTAAACATGGCCCCACTCAAGGGCTGTACCTGGAAAGGCTTCTGCCATCACCACTCACAGCCCAACCCTGCCTATTCTAGGTGCCACCTAGAATGTCACTTTCTCAAGGGAGTGTCCTTGGTATTAAATCAGGTCTCCCTTTCCTAATCTTCACTACACTCCTTCCTTTTTCTTTAGAGTCTCTATCTCAGCACACAATTATATATTTACTTGTGTGATTAACATGCTGACCTTCCTCCTCAACTAGATTGTCAAGTCCATGAGAGGAGGCACTGTGCTTCTGTTCATACTGAATCCTCCATGCTTAGCATAGTAGATATTCAAAAAGTATTTATTAAATTAATTACTTAAGGGTTGACACCTTTTGTGGCATCCATCCTTCCCCCACTAGCATTTTATTATAAAAAATTTCAAACATACAGCAAAACTGAAAGCAAAACAGTCAAGTTGACATTGAATACCTATATACTACCATTAAGTGCTATTCAAGAGTTCACCACAATTGTGGTGTATCCATCTATCCTCTGCCAATCCATCTTATTTTCTTAACTGAGCCACTCTCTTGGATATTTCTCCACATTTCGGTTTTTTCAGTTTCCCAATTCCATATTCCTGAAAGAAGACCATCCAGGTCCAAGGCCACACCAAAAGCCCATGTATCAGTTCCTTTCAGCCATCTCTTTAGTGTGATCAGATGTTGTGGGTTACATGGAATCCTCCAGTCCAAATTATCCATTACTTCATTAGCAGGGCTGTGAGTGTGGCCATCTCCCTTTGGTGGTGGCGTGAGTAGAGTTGGTGCCATGATATTGCTGGTGTAAGCTGTCAACAGATACAGGAAGTAGGGAAGGATCAAGTTAGAGAAATGATATGAATTTCAGTTTTGTTCTTAATGGGTTGTAGGTGTCTGGAGAATATTGATGGCACTGGCTGTCAGGAACATGGAAATGCTATGTCTGAGGCTGCAAATAGAGGTAGGGGATGGGCAGAAAAACTGGGAGTCATTTGCATTCAGTGCAGGTCCAGTGTATCTATAAAGGAGGGACAGCAATTTGGCCAGAAGTAGGGCAAGGGCACCACATTTGCATAGCTCCTTACATCAGATGAAAAAAATGTCAATCCCCTGTTAATGGAGGGTTGGAGCCCCTCGGTCTCTTTTTTTTTACTGAAGATGAAATCCACTGTGGGGAGGGAAGGGGGTAGGGATGGAGGTGGGGAGCTAAGAGAAGTGAGGGTTTGTAACAGCTGCAGAGAGGAATGGATAGGAAATCATGTCGTGATCAGGAAAGTGATTGTCAAGAAGCATTCAGAACCCAGCTGTGATGTAAAACATAAATGTGTGGTGGAACCACTCAGCTCAGTGGGAATTTTTGGCCATCAGCCGCGAGACAGTCACAAAACAGAATATGTTGTCTTGACCTCAACTCTTCTTTCTGCCTGTGTCCTGGGTGGTGTTGGGTATTACCACCTGGTCAGGTCCCCTGGCTTTACTGTCCTTTCCCTCGCTTTTGATTCATAAGATTGGGTCCAGGGCTCTGTCCCTGTCCCAAAGAGTTGTGGGAAAATTCAGGATGTGAATTCCCTACCTATGACTTCAACACTCGGGGAGCTTGGGGCCATGGTGACTCTGGAGAAACAAGTCTAGGAAGAATATCAGCAGGGAGACCCGAGCGTTAGGGGATGCTCAGAACTACTCACGAGAGCCAGCACAAACTGGGATGATGAAGAATTTGGCTGGACCAACACAGAAACCGTTTTCTTACCCTCACATAGTTCCTGGCAGGGAAGTCAGAAATTACCAACTCTGAGTTGATTTCCTCCTCCTCCGTATCAGTATTGTTTGGGGTGTATAATTATGCTTAAGTCAACTATACTGTAAACTACATTCAGTTTCCGTTCCATGGTGTGAGTTCAGTCATTCTTACCAAAACCGTAAGTATTGTTATGGAGAATTTTCTGAACCAGGTGGCTCCCTCTATCTATCAAATTTAAGATTCTAATTCACAGAATGGACCAAGAAAGGAAATCTGTTGACCTTAGAGAATGTTGCTTTCATGAGGCTCATTTCTCCTGGGGACGTTAGTTATTATGTTAGTATTTACCTTCAAGAATGTGTCTAACTAATTTGACCTTAAAGCCCATGAAGCATTTTCTTCTTTCCTTTTTTTTTCACAACTTTATTGATATTTATATTTCACATACCATGAAATGAACCCATTTTAAGTATACAGTTTTGTGATTTTTAGTATATTCACAATGCTGTGCAGGCATCATGATAATCTAACTTTAGAATATTTTCAATGCTCCAAAAAGAATCCTCTTCCCTTTAGGAGTTATTCTCCATTCTTCTCCCTCTCCTCCCAAGCCTGAATTAACCACTAATCTACTTTCTGTTTCTCTGGATTTGCCTATTCTGGACATTTCATATAAATGGAATTATACAATATGCAGTCTTTGTGACTGCTTTCTTGCACTTAGCATTATATTTTCAGGATACATGCATGTTCTGGTATCAGTGCTTCATTCCTTTTTATTGCTAAATAATATTTCATTCTAAGAACATACCACATTTTGTTTATTCATTCATCAGCTGGATGGATAATGTAGTATTTCCATACAATGAAATATTATTCAGCAATTTATGTTGTTTCCACATTTGGCTATTATGAACATCTGTGTCCAAGGTTTTGTTCAAACATATGTTTTCATTCTCTTGGGTCTATACTTAAGAAGAGAAGAGCTGGGTTGTATGATAAGTGTAGCATTTTGGGGAACCATCAGCCTCTCTACCAAAGAGGCTATACCATTTGATAATCCCACCAGTAATGAATGAGGGTTCCAATTTCTCCATATCCCTACCAACACTTGTTATTGTCTCTCTTTTTTATTTTAGCCATCTTGGTGTGAAGTGCTATCTCATTGTGGTTTCGATGTGCATTTCACTGATAATGATGTTGAGGATCTTTTCGTGAGTTTCCTTTGTCTCTTTATCTTCCCCCTCCTACCCATGTTTCTGAAGAGGTTTCAATGCACAAAGCCTGAGTGACAAAATACCATGTTCTCTGTGATTTGCAGTCTTGTCCAGGACATGAGAAAGTGGCCAAATGTGAGTCCCAAGCAGGAAGGGGATTAGAAGTTCAGAAATGGTGGTGATACACAGGAACTCAAAGGCTAAAAAAAAAATGATGGGTATGTGTGTCCAGAGGCCAGGGAGGGTCTGGATAAGCAAAGAATAAAATGATCCCCCTTATTTTGCTTCAAGTGAAATAGTGTATGTTTATCTTTAGATGCCACTGGGAATCAAAATCTCCATGCCTCATCATCAAAGAATAACTTTTTTATTTGTCTGTTTATTTATGTACTCCATTGTTATTTAACGCCATGTGATTTCAGTTCATTTTAGGAAGAAACTAAGTTAGAGAAAATCAGACACAGTGACTGCTCACCGACCTACACTAATTTACAACCCAGTGACTGCTCACCGACCTACGCTAATTTATAATCCACCCCCCCCCAACAGGTACATATGTTCAAGCAGTCTTACCTACAGTTACATAGATGTGTTCAGAACCAACTCACCATTTGCAAACATTATTACTTTTCTTGGTCCCAATACCTTGCACATATGTACTTCTATTATGTAAGAGTTTCACTATTTTATATTTATTGGTTGACTTTGGGTTTTGAATCTGTTTCATATACGTCTCAAAAATGCTGAACTATAGCAAAGAGGAGCCATGAACTCACAGACATTATTATGCTCAGAAGTCAAGCTAGAATTAATATCCTGTTTGGAAAGGCATCTCCTAGGAACTGGGGAACAAGGAAGAATTTTGATGGTAAAGTCTTTTACTTATATTCATAGGCTCACAAACATACTCACAAACTGATGTGAAGATGCAAGGTTCTCCTTTGTAGACATAGAAGGCCCAGGTCCTGAAGTGCCTGAAAAAGCAAAGAAGGGTCCTGGTCTTATTGAAGACAGAGCCTGTACAAAACAAGGTAAGTACAGCATGCCACTCTTGATCTCAGGGTCATGAGTTCAAGCCCTGGGTTGGGAGTTGAGTTTATATAAAAAAAATTGTTATTAAAAATAAAAATAAATACATGAAAATAAATAGTAATTATTATTTGGAAAAAAAAAACACAATAAGGCACTTAATAGAGCAGAAGATAAAGCCCAGTGTCTAGAACAAGAGTCAAGCCTGAGCAGGGCCAAGGCTGAGTTTTGGTCTGGGATTCCTTGTGATTCTCCTTCGAATGATTTCAAGGTTTGGAAAGGGCTGAACCTACAGGTGGGTGTATCCAAAGGCAGGAAGTGTAATAGGCAAGACACAGAAAAGAGGTGGGGGTGCCTGGGTGGCTCAGTCAGTTGAGCGTTTGATTTGGGCTCAGGTCATGATCTCTCAGTTTGTGGGTTTGAGCCCAGTGTTGGCCTCTGTGCTGACAGCTCAGAGCCTGGAGCCTGCTTCTGATTTTGTGTCCCGCTCCTCTCTGCCCCTCCCCCACTCTCACTGTGTCCCCCCCCCAAAGAAATAAATGTTAAAAAATTAAAAAAAAAAGAAAAGAAATGGAATATATAGAAAAGAGAGGTGGTGCCTGACAACCCAACTGCAAAGGGCTTGCTATGTTTTTAACATTTGGTTAACTACCATATTGTCAGACCTGGAATGTGAAAGGGACTGTCGATTCTGATTTTAATTCCAATGTGTGGGTTTCTTCCCAAACACCAAACAGTTTTCTGACATCAGCTGGGTGTCTTGTAATTCAGCTCAATTCTGACTCTCTCCTTGGAGATGGTGTGAGATCCCACAGGTTAAGGGCTCAGTCCCACAAGATTTGCCTCCTCCACGTGCGTTCTGATGCCAATCACCAGAGCAGGTTGTCACCTGTGCTTCTGACCAACTGGCTGTCGTTCGGAGGTTCCAATCACCCCTCCTTGGATTCGATCAATTTGCTAGAATGGCTCACAGAACTCAGAGAAACATTTTACTTACCAGATCACCAGTTTATTATAAAAGGATATCACTCAGGAGCCACCAGATGGAAGAGATGCATAGGAGTATTTGCCACTCTTTCTACATCCCTAGGTGTTTCCCAATCTGGAAGCTCTCCAAATCTGTCCTTTCAGGTTTCTAGGGAGGCTTCATCGCAGGTGTGTGATTGATTAAATCATTGGCCATTGGTGATAGAACTCCATCTCCAGACCCCCTCCCTTCCCTGGAGGCCAGGGGGGTGGGATTGAAAGTTCCACCCCTCTAGTCACAGTGGTTATTCTCCCGGCTCCTGTCACCAGCAGCCATCTTTAGGTGTTTCCCAAAAGTCGTCATGTTAACATAATAAAAGACACCTTTATCCTTCTCCTCACAGGAAATTCCAAGCATTTTAGGAAATAAGACTGAATACATATTTCTTGTTATAAACCTCAGTATCACAAAGGGTCCTGGCAAGATCCTCTAGAATGTATGAGGAGATGCCATTGAACATCTGTCCCTCTATATAGTATTAAATTCTGCCCAAAGGAGCAAACAAAGTGGAAAGGATGAGTCTTTCACAAAATAGATTGATGTATTGTTGAACTGTAATGTCATCAGCCATTAGCTTCTCGTTGCAAAAAAGCTCAAAACAACAATATAGTGAATGCTAATCCAAATAGTATTTGATGTTCATAATTGGACTGAGCACTCATATGTGATCTTTCATCCATCACAATTCTTGCACTTGATCAACCATCTGTGCTCCTCAGAATTTTAAATCACAGCTTGTTAAAATATGCACAATCAGAGTAGCTTGAACATTAACCCTCTTCTTTACATCCTTTATTGTGGTGCAGCCTCTTAAGCCCACTGAAATAATGCTACAGTAAACTAAGAAACCAGTATACACATTCTAGTACCTTGAGCCTGTGGAATCTGGGAAATAGGTCTTGTTAAATCTTAAGGGACATGTGGCATTTGGTATTAATGAAGTTGTTATTGGTGGATACATGTTTCTTAGAAATAAAAATTCTTTTAAAAAATCCATTTACTGAAAGCTAATTTTGGAAAGAGTGATATAATCACTGCATTTCTGTAATGGATTCAAGAATGGAGGATCCTTCCGGCACCTGGTTGGCTTAATCGGTAGAGCATGTAGCTCTTGATCTCCGGGTGATGAGTTCGAGCCCTGTGAGAAGTAAGTGAGATGATTCATTTTCAGAAATACCAAATAAAAGCTGTGCTGTCCAGTTAACAATAGGTTTACAACCTATTGGAATATGTATGTATCCCTGCACACACACCTTCCATCCCCCCCAGAGTCCCAAACCCTTCAACACATCACTTCCTGGTTCTTCTTCCCTTCTCCATTTCGTGGGCTCATTTTTCATGCAATGAGCATGTACCAAAGAACTGACGTCACCTCAAGGAATGTATTTTTTGGCTTTACAAGGGCACAAGTGACTTCCGGGTAAGGCTATAACTTCTGTAGTACTCAGCCAATGAGGAACCAGGGGAGGGACTTCATGCTAGGAGATAAATTGTCTGCTGTAACTGCCCCCAGCGTGTCTGTCCATCAGACACCAGCTCTTGCAAGAACATTGATTAAAGCCTCATTTCACTGTGCTCTGAGTCTCCAAGTCCCTCCTTTGATTGGGTCAGTGGGCTTAGCGCCTACTTTAAAAAAATAAAAATAATAAGAATGGAGGATCCTTTATTTAACTTGACCCAGGTCTACAACTTCCCCAGAATTTTGACCCTCGCTATTTATTATATTGTAAATATATTAAGTATAATTATAAATATTATATTGTAAAATATACACAGCAGCCTCTGCAATGATTTAGAGGAAAACAAATGAAAACTTTGGAAGAATGAAGGCTAGAAAGGACATTGTGTGCTCACTCTCTGGCAGTGAATTTCCCCAAATATTGGCTTCATTCAATAAATGATTTTTTTGAGACATTTTTAAAAAGGGGTCTACATTTATTTAGGACACCAAGGAATACAAACAAAGTAAATAAGAATAAAATTTTTTAAAGAAGGAAAAATATTTGCTGCCCTTCTTCAAACACTAAGAAGATGTGGTTAGGGTTAAACTGGAATGGAGTTGAGTATATTACTTAGTGTTTACCTGACCTGTTTGTTTCAGCTGCTTAAACTGAATGTCATCTGCATAGTTAAACCTCCTACAAGTGCTAATGAGGTCTTGGTTGCTTGAATTTAACCTTCTCAAACCTGCTCTAGAGGTAAGGTAGGGGTTAACCAGAGGGACCAGAGGGAAGAATTTCATTTTCTTTTCTTTTCTTTTTTTTTTTTTGGTGATTCTGTCACTAAAAAAATTTCCATTAGAACTTTCATTCATTTAGATTGCTTTCGAGCTATTTTTTTAAGAAGTGGCCCAGGGCTCCCTGAGTGCTCACAGAAACAAGCTGTGACAGCCTTAGGGATTCCAGGGCTGTTTCTTCCAGAGCCTTCTGACACTCAGCACTCTACCCAGGTATACTGCAAGGGCCCTCACCTTTCCAGAAAAATTCTCAGTCTGGATGGATAATTCCTTAGGACTGAATAACTCTAACTTTCTTTCTGTGGCTTTTAAAAAAAAATTTATTTATTTTGAGACAGCATGAGAGAGAGAATCCCAGGCACCTTCTGTGCAGAGTCTGACACAGGGCTCAAACTCACAAACCGTTAGATCGTGACCTGAGCCAAAACCAAGAGTGTCAGACACTTAACAGACTCAGGTTGAGACCTCAGGCTCAGACCTGAGCCACCCAGGTTGCCCCCTCTGTGGCCTTTTTGATGTCAGCTTTTCTGCACTTTTGTGTTCTGCCTCTCCCTTGATTCCGGGGTCCTTAGGCACGGTAAGCCTGGAGCATCTCACTCCAGCTCCTGCCCTGTCCTGGCCTGGTCAGCTGGGTACCCCATCCTCACTCTTGCCAAATTACTATGAAGAGAGAATGGCAATTTAAATAAGGAAAATCAAGAGGCATTTCTAAATATTTCAAACACACACACACACATACACACACTCACACATCTGTATTTCTCACCGAGACAGACCAGTGAGTGAACTTCAGCACGTTAAAAAAACAACAACAACAAAAAACAAAAAACACGAGGTACATTCTTTTAAATTAGGCCCAGGATAGCAAAGCATTGACTAGCAAGAGTCCTGAGGGAATCAGATTTGATGAACACATAAGAATGCTTCCCAATTAATGCATCAATGATTTATGAATACATAGTTCTCTGTGGTACTTACAAATACTTGAAAACCATAATTACAGAAGGATTCAACGGGCTGATGTTTACCCTCAGATACATTTTGTATACAGCATTTATTTACTCAGCAAATGTCTTCTTTACAAACAATGAAAAGACACCCTGGAGCCTGGCCTTTGTTTACATTACCCCAGCTGTCCAACTGGTGGAATCTGAATCATGAGACTCTGTATGTCTATGGCCTTTTTTTTTTCTTTTTAATGTTTATTTATTCATGAGAGAAAGAAAGAGCACGTGTGCACGTGCATGTAGGAGGGGCAGAGAGAAAAGAGGAGAGGGAATCCCAAAAGCAGGCTCCATGCTGTCGGGGCTCCATGCTGTCGGTGCAACGCCTGACTTGCGGCTCGATCTCACGAACTATGAGATTATGACCTGAACCCAAATCAAGAGTTGGATGCTTAACCCAGGTGCCCCACGTCTACACTCTTGAGGTTGGGGTCTATCCCCAAGTTTACCTAAACACATTGGAAACCCAGAATAAAGAAGGTTGCTCAAGATCTATCTCATCACGTATTCTTGCCTTAGTGAGCAAAACCCAAGGGATTGAATGGTGGCTGTTTCAACAGTACTAATGATGAGTGGCCTGAGATGAGATTCATTTATGTTTTTAAATTACATTAAAGTAAAATTTTAATTTTATTTGTCTTTATTTACCTTATTAGTCTCTTAAAGTCCAACGTTACAATTACATTACTTAAAATTTTTTTTCTGTCTAGATTGACCTTGATTATCTTAATGTAGGAGCATTGGGATATAGAAAATACCCCATTGTTCATTTTCTGCAAGGGCCACATACAGGCTGGATGGATCAAATAAAGACCTGGCTTGAGAGAAATCTAGAGTTTTAGTATGTTTAGCCATTAGGAGAACAGACTTATTCCTTGAATTAAAAAGGTCTTTATTGGTTCAAGGAATTCAGCAGACTTTACTAATGGTTCCTCACTGACGGTTAGAAAAAGGGCAGGGGTACCTTCTTATTCATCTTCTTTCCCCTGAGGACAGACCCTGGCATGTGGCCAGTGCTTATAACATGTTTGATAAATAAATGGATGAAGAAAGAAAGGGAATGTTTTGGCATACAATGGAGTTTGCAAGAGCGAGGAGAAAGTTCTTGCATCCTTGAAGGGGTCCCTGTTGCACTGTAGCAGACACCTACTGGTGTCTGCCTGTTCCCTGCCCATCCTCGCTCCAGCAGGATGGGTCCCTAGGTCTTGTCGGATCCACTGGCCACAGCTGATTGGATCACGGTGAATATGGGATCTAAGATTTTCTCCAGAGATTGGGGTTGAGACGAGTTTGTCCGTCTGCTGAGTGCTTGAACTGAGGACCAGCAAACTGGCGTGTCACGAGGCAGCAACCTGCTGTGTGCACAGAGGGCCAGACCCCTGAAGGGAGAGCCATTTAGAGAGAGAGAGAAGCTAGAGAGCGAGCCCTTTGCATCGTAGAGACAGAGGAGTTCGCTGCCTCTTCCAGCCGGCCTCCAGGCTACACGTCTTGCCTTGGGTTCCTGACAGCCTCCTGCAGCCTCCCTGGGCTCATCCTTGCTTAAGCCCATCTGAGTGGGTTTTCATTACTTTTCATCAAGGCAGCTTGACAAAGATGAGGCATTTTGAAATTCATTTGCCCTTTTTGGCTTGAGTTATCAGAAAGGAAATAAAGACAATGAAGCATGTCAGAGCCGTGTGACAAAGTCTCCCCTTGATTGGTAGGAGCAATTTTTAAGTGCCCGATTCTAGGAATTCATTAGTATATTGTCTTCCTGATATCCCTCCCCTAGTAAAATCCTGTGAAAGAGTGGTTTTCTGTCAATTGATGGTAGATGGTACACGTACCATTTTCCAAATTCAAAACGGCAACTGAGAAAGAAAATTCCCAAACATGGAAGGCCTGGCACAGACATTCTTTGCAGACATAATTTATGACTCCTTCTGGGAAATAATCAGCACTCTTGAGTTAATTTTCTGATGGACTTTAAGGAGCTTTAGAAATCCTTCTGAAATGCTATGTGCCTACGTACCCACTGTCTTGACCATCTGAATTTTGAGAAGTCCGATGTCACCAGGCATATTTGCATTGTATCTTATCAATGTATAATGTAAAGAAATCTCAAAGTATGATTCTTATATGAATGTAAGACAGCATGTGTCAAAGATTTATTTAATCTATTGATGACAGATCCAGCTAGTTTAGAAGATTATGGAAAATAGTGAATATCACCAGTGGAAAAATGGTGAATTAAGAATGCAGAGTTTGGGGTGCTTGCATGGCTCAGTGGGTTAAGCGTCTGACTTCAGCTCAGGTATCATGGTCTGCAGGTCCATTGGGATCTGTGCCGACAGCTTGGAGACTGGAGCCTACTTTGTATTCTGTGTCTCCCTCTCTCTCTGCTCCTCCCTTGCTCACGCTCTCTCTTTCTGTCTCTCATAAATGAATAAATGTTAAAAAAAAAAAAAAGAATGCAAAGTTGGATGCAAAATTGGTTAATGTCCTATGTGACAATAAAATAGCAGCTTTTGTGATGATCATTTTTCCTGGCCAGAAGTCATTTTCATTTTTAATAGACAGAAACCTACAAGTTAGCCTGTACTTTCAGAGTCTACTATAATCAATGGTAAATAATAATTCAAGCAAAGGTGCATTCCCCTGAAAATGAAATAATCCTTAAGGGGATCAGTTATTAAACCACGCTCCATTATAGGACTGAAAAGTCACACAAGATTCTTTCTTCCTTATTTCCAAGTTTTGGAAAATTGTTCTTTTCTTTTTTTTAAGGTTTATTTATTATTTTGAGAGAGAGCTAGCTCAAGTGAAGGAGGAGCAGAGAGAGAGATGGAGAGAGAATCCCATGCAGGCTCTGCACTTTCAGTGAGGAGCTGGATGTGGGGCTTGAACTCAGGAAGCTTGAGCTCATGACCTGAGCCAAAGTCGGATGCTTTACCGACTGAGCCACCCAGGTGCCCCTGGAAAATTTTTCTTAACCACCATTTCTTTTTCCCATAAACATCTCTAACATTCTCTTGTGGAAAATTTGAAATACAACTTTGATGCATGCTCTTTTCAATTTGGCTAAGAAATTGCTTTAACACTTAATATTAACAATTATTAGTGGGGGACCTGGTTGGCTCAGTCGATGGAGTATGTAGCTCCTTATCTTGGGGTTGTGAGTTCGGGCCCCATGTTGGGTGTAGAACTTACTTAAAAAATTATTAGTAAGGTCATCCAAATGCCAGAAGGAGCTGCTTCTTTGATTGATGATTTCATTTGTTTTTTGACGATCCGAAGCCATACCTAAAGGCCCAGGCTAGAATATACAATGTAAAAGCAATTTAAATGAACAAGGAGCTCTTCATGAATTTACACCATTTTTACTTTTCATCATTAGTTTTTTTTCAAATATTTAATAATCAATCGGTTACATTGAGATATAGGTGGAAAATCTTGTTTTAGTAAAAATGTATAACTTTTTTTATAAAGGATAAAAATCCTTTTCATAGAGGATGTTTTTGCACCTTGGGAAAAAAAAATCAATGTAATTTTATTGTGTATGTTTCATGCTAGCATTTAACACTTATCATAATTGCACACCGCAAGTTACTTGTTATATTTTACCGTTAGATATTGAGATCTGTACACCATTTGCGTGGGGAATACCTTCTCCACTTTTGGATAGAAATACTTTGGCCACCATGATTCTACAAATATTAAATACGATGGAAAAATCTGCTTCTTTTTAAATAGATGCCTTTTTAGTTTAGTCGTTCTGTGGCAATTTTATATGTTCTTCGATGGGTGAAAAAGCTTTCATCCTGTGTGCTTAACTTTTTTATTTTATCAGATTTTATTTTTGGTGGGAGTCTAAGTTTTAATTATAAAAGTATTTGTATCATTGAAATTGTGTAAATAAAGCCACTTTAAAATAGATCTCTCTCTGGTGATTGTTTTAGGTGAGATTGCTGTTGTATAACTGGTAATTGGTTTTTTTTTTAAATTTTTTTAATGTTTTATTTATTTCTAGGAGAGAGAGAGAGAGAGAGACAGCGTGAGCAGGGGAGGGTCAGAGAGAGAGGGAGTCACAGACTCTGAAATAGGCTCCAGGCTCTGAGCTGGCAGTCAGCACAGAGCCCGACACGGGGCTCGAACCCACGAACCGTGAGATCATGACCTAAGCGAAAGTCGGATGCTTAACCAACTAAGCCACCCAGGAGCCCCTTAACTGGTAATTGTTAAAAGGCCTTGGGAGCAGAGCTGGTGTTTCCCTGGGAAGGAAGAAATTCTGCCTAGAGGCTGTGACCTCATCTCCCGCTCTGGTGTTCTAGCCTTACCTTCCTGACGGCCTGCCCTATGGATTTCAGACCCGCCAGGCCCACGGTCGTGGAAGCCAAGTCCTTGGTATAGTCTCTGTATATACAATACACATACAGTTTGCATATATATGTGTGTGCACGCACATGGCTGTGCACATGTATATGTATGTAGATGTTCTATTGGTTCCGTTTCTCTGGTAAACTCTGATTGCTAAATTGTCTTTTTAGTTAAAAAAAAACTTTTTTGGTTATACCTTTAAAATTGGTAAACAAGGTTAGGAACTAGCAAAACTGCTCTTTTCCCTTCAAGGAAACTCCCTTTGAAGAGCTTAATTTTTAAAAATTTGCCTCCCAGGGCCGCCTGGGTGGCTCAGTCGACTAAGCATCTGACTTCAGCTTAGGTCATGATCTTACAGTTAGTGAGTTCGAGCCCCACATCAGGCTCTCTGCTGTCAGTGTGGAGCCTGCTTCAGATCCTGTCTCCTTCCGTCTCTGCTCCTCCCTGACTCATGCTTTCTCACTGTCTCAAAAATAACTAAAACGTAAAGAAAATTAAAAAAAAAAATTTGCCCCCAAACTTGAGGTTATATTTACTAAGCTACATTTATTTATTTATTATTTATTTATTTATTATTTATTTATTTATTTAAAGCTTATTTATTTATTCAAGTGTATATTTGTTTGAGAGAGAGAGAGCAAGCACGAGCATGCGAGGGGCAGAGAGAGAGAATCTGAAGCAGTTTCCATGCCGTCAGTGCAGAGCCGGATGCGGGGCTCTAACTCAAGAATTGCGAGAACATGATCTGGGCCAAAGTTTGCCTCTCAACCTACTGAGCCACCCAGGCACCCCTCTAGGCTATTTTAAATTTCTCCTTCCTTACTTCTGTAATTCCTCTGTTCACTGGTATTTGCAAACTTTAATAAAGTACACCACACGCACAACAGCCCCATGTTAATGTTACAAGAGAGGCAGAACCGAATGTGTGTTTGTTTAAAGCAGGGTTCTTAATCTCAAGCAGCACAAACTTACCTACGAATGTTGGTTGAAGCAGAAATAAAAAATAGGTATTGAGAGATATTGGGCGGCTCCGAATAGCTGAGAAGGGTGGACACTGAGTCTTGGCCAGATCTCAGGAGGATCCGTCAGAAGCAGCCAGGAATGGGTCAGGCATGTTGTCTCAAAACCAGCCAGTTGAGGGTACATATGGTGACCTCCCCAACTGCCTGCTGGGCACACGGTGTAGGAGGCCACCTGCCCCACTGCCTCAGAAACTCAATGCAGTGTTGCTGCTGCCACCCTCTGCCAGAATATATTCCATACTGTCCTGTGTTTTTGGGTCGCCAGCTCCTGGTTCAAGTCCAAGTTTGGTGCAGTTGATTGGTCATGCCTATTGATGCCCTGGCAGTGAGGGGATCTGAAAGAGCATTTTGATGCTTTTGGGGAAGAAGGGCTCTGCTTGGTGGGAAATTCTCCAAGTATAGGAAAGGAGTCAGTCAAAGAGGACAGATGTCCACAACAGTGCCTTCTGGGACCACCCCTCTGGGGCAGCCAGCATGACCGCGGCTACCTAGACTCCATGGGGCAGTGGTGTTTGCAGCACCCAGCTGTTACCAGCGGGGAAGCAGCACTGAGCAATGCAGAGCAGCAGGCTGAGCAGCCAAGTGGCTTGAGGACACCTGCGGATGGTGCCCTTGGGCCTCAGGGACTATGATGGACTGGATGGAAAAAGGGCATCTACACAGCATCTTGGCCGACACTCATGGATCCTTAAAGGAGCGTCTCTGAATGACGCCTGTGGAGGGGAGCCAAGCCTGCAGCCCTTCTCAGTCCTAGTAGATTGCCACCGATGGCTCTCAGGCACACCATGACACATCGTCACCTATAACTGTAAGGGAGCCTGGGAAATATTTACCATTTCCTGCATATATAGGAGAGGCAGGCAAAGTAGAAAGCGATTGAAATGTGGGTGGGTTAGCCAACCAATAGTGACTGCTCCCTTTGCCGAGTTTATATTGATTTGTGAACTACTAATTTCTTCACTGTCTGTTGATGCTTGCTAGCCCACCATTTAGGACAGGCAACAAAGCTTCCCTCCAAACCAGGAAAGTAAAAACAGTTAATAAATAAAATTCTATCCAGTCATCAACAGCTACTAAACTGTGGAAATTCATCTAGAATATTAATCTAGAAGGGGGTCCAGAGGGTGGGGCCAAGGGCAAGAAGTCATGGACCAGAATGACTGGGAAACGTCTAGGATCCAGGCCAGGCCCAAGAAAGTCTGCTTTAGCATAAGGATCCTGAATAGCATAGACCTCTTTGGGAGCAAAGAAGAATTTTTAGCAGGAAGAAAAGACCAAAGACAAATTTTTCCTAAACCAGCATGGAACAAGGAACTCTCAGACTGTATGGACCATATCAGCCCTGGCTTTCTTTCTGAAACTAGCAGATCTGTGCTGGGGTGTCACTATCCCACCTCGTCACCTTCCCTACCTTCTGTCATGTCATTAGAGTCTAGAAGTTAGGCACCAGGTTGAGCCAAATTGCCAGAGCTTACAAAATCATTCTACTCTTTTGGTAATGTGAACTTGGGCAAGCCGTTTTGTTTCTTTCTGTGTCTCCTCTGTAATATGGGAACAATGTCATAATGGCCAAGTTTAGAAGGTTTTTTTTTTTTTTAAGTTTATTTACTTATTTGAGAGAGAGAAAAAGAGAGAGAGAGCGATAGCAGGGGAGGGACAGAGAGAGAGGGAAAGAGAGAATCCAAAGCAGAATCCATGTGTTATTGCAGAGCCCGATGTGGGGCTTGATCTCACGAACTGCAAGATCATGACATAAACCAAAATCAAGAGTTGGACACTTAACTGACTGAGCCACCCAGGCGCCCAAAAGGTGTTTTAAGATAAAATGAGTTAATGCAATAATATTCACCTAGAGAAGTGTGAGCTCTCATTTCTTCTTCTCGCCTCTACCCAATACGGACACTGGTTTTCCCTGGGGCTGTCTTCCCGGCCAAGCTGACTTTTCACCTCTATTAAAAGAATCTCTCTTTTTTCCGAGAGCCTAGTCCTAAACTCTTCTAAGGTGATTAATAGAGTGCACAATTCACTCTGACATATGCTGATGAGAGAGGATGAAGACACTGCGCTGTCCCTGAGAGCAGGGTAGATGGGAACTCAGCTCCCTGAAGCCCCAGGTCGGCATTCTCTTTAGGCCAAGGTGCACAGCATCGCGTGACAAAGAGGCCCTTTGTGGGACAAGTCACACGAATTGCCTACAAAGTCAGACAGGTAAAATGTCATTTCTTTCTGCTCGGTATTGCTGTAAACCTAAAACTATTCTAAAAAAGTAAAGTTTACTAATAATAAAGAGGATAGAATCGTGGGGCACCTGGCTGGCTCAGCATGGAGAACACCCTACTCCTCATCTCGGGTCCTAAGTTGGAGCTGTAGCGATCACTTAAAAATAAAATCTTAAAAAAAGGGATAGAACCAAAGGAAAAAGGTAATTTCTAATTTACTGAGTTGCTGAAGAGCGTTTAGAGTTTATAGTGCGTAAGACATTTTTTATTTTCCTGGTAAGAATTTGACCATTCGCTCAGGAGTTTGTCTGGTATTTAGTAGCCCTTAGGAACAGATGTAATCCTTTCCTCCCCAAGGAGATTTGGGGCTGGTCTTCCTAGAATTTATAGTCCAGTTGACCTGTACTGTTCAATGCAGTAAGCACCAGAGACGTTGGCTATTGATCGTTTGAAATGCGCTAGTCCCAACTGAAATGTTCCGTAGCATGAAATATAATACGATTTCTAGGACTAAGTATGATTTTTGGATGAAAACTATCTCATGAATAATTTATAAATAAATACATACACACAAATATAAACTATATATACATGATATATAAACTATATATATTTGGGATATATTGGGTTAAAGGAACATATACTTAAAATTAATTTCACCCGTTTCTACTTTTCAAAAATGTGGCTTCTAGAAAATACAGATTGACACATGTGGCACACAGTGTATTTCTAATGGGCAGCGCTAGCCTCGATGACGGAGGAGAGTTCCCAGACACGAAGTATTTATTTTCTCCTTCGTAAAGTCCTTGGAGGGAAAGTTCCTGGGGGCTTGACACATGCCAATTCAGGTCTTGTTCTGACAGGCGGAGAGTATTTAGGAAACTCTTTGTCACCTCCAGGTTAAAGCTCAAGGTTAAAACTTGTCTTTGAGTGCTAAGCTGTTGAATCAGCTGCGAAGGTACTTGACTAGGAAGCCATGAGAGAAAACGAAGTATGACTCAAGACTCAGGAAAGATGGGCCCATTAAAGCTGAAATACTCTAAACTCCATTTTGAATTTTTTTCCTCCTGAAGCTAGAAACAAAAACCTCGCCATTTAAACACCTCTCCCTGGGCGCCTGGGTGGCTTAGTCGGTTGAGCGTCCGACTTTCGCTTAGGTCATGATCTCGCGGTTCGTGGGTTCGAGCCCCGCGTCGGGCTCTGTGCTGACTGCCAGCTCAGAGCCTGGAGCCTGTTTCAGCCTGTGACTCCCTCTCTCTCTGACCCTCCCCTGCTCACGCTGTCTCTCTCTCTCTCTCTCCTAGAAATAAATAAAAAAAAAAACATTAAAAAAAATTTTTTTAAACAGCTCTCCCAATGAAGCGGACGTGGCTGGCGCCGGAAGGAACATTCGGCCGGGCCCTAAGGGGAACGAGGCGGCACACAGTCGCGAGGCGACAGCTGGGGCTCGGTGGCCGCGAGCTCGGGCTTTCAGCCCTCTGGGGCCGTGGCTCCGGGAGGGAGCGCGGGGCGCCGGCGGAGGGAGCCGGTCCAGGCGGGGCAGCGCCCGTCGCCACGGCAACGGCGTGAGCCGCAAACAGCCGCGCCGGCCGGGCGACCCGCGGCCGGAGCGGACGCCGGGAGGCCACGCGGCCGGGGGAGGACGACGGCGGAACGGCGGAGCCCAGCACCGGCCGGCCGGCCCGCACCCGCCGCGTGTCCCCCAGGAGCGCCGGGGCGCAGCGCCATGGACAGGCTGGTAGGGCGCGCGCTCGCTGTGCGCGACTCCCGCGCGGCTCCCACGCCAGCCCGCCCTCGCGCGCATGCGCCGCGCCGCGCCCTGCGAGCTCCGCGCTCGCCGCGCGGGGTGCGCGCGCTGGCGGGGCCCGCGGGCAAGCGCTCTGGGCTTCGACTCCGGGGCGGGGGCCGGCGAGCGCTTCCGGGGGTGTCAGGGGCCGGAGCTGCTGTTTGAGCCTGGCAGCTTGTCTCAGGGGTGGTGGTCCATCGTGCCCACCAGGGCGCCCATAAATTGCAAAAGCCACAGGTTCCTAGGTCGTTCTGTATCTTCGACCCATTCCTCCTCCCTCTTATGGAAAGGCCACTCGGGGGCCGGTGACGTGGCCCCACGCCACCCGTTGTCCCATGGCGGGCATCCGACATATCCAGGTGTGGCGGAGGCCGCTTTGGTGTCAAGTTTGTTGGCTGTTACTGGCTCCCGTTGGGCCTCGGGTCTGGACAAAAGCGAAGGCTTAGTTCCCTTGGAGAGGGGGAGGCAGGGAGAGGGACGCGGTGCGGAGAGGGTCCCATCAGGGGGCTTCCTTACGCCCCTTCGCGTGTATTTGCCTTGGTGCGCTGCGGGTGACACAGGGCTGGAGACCGTGCATTTAAATCAGCTTTCGTTTCAAATGGCTTTGTGCTCTCTCGCTCTCTCAAATGAGTATTCTGGGGTGACCTCCCCCCAGTACTTGTTTCTGCATTTACCTTCAAGGGAGATTGTATTTATATATATTTTTTCACCTACACTCTGTATAGTGAGTGCTCTAACTAGAGGAATCTCTTACGCGAATCATGGTATATGCACCCTAATCAATAACACCTGCATCATGACTTAATAAATGGGAATGTATACTTATTTAATTAAGAGCAACGTATGTAGTTTATGTAATACTTCAACGTTTTCCTCCTCTCTGTAGATATTTACCTGCCTCAAAATTAGCCCATTTATTCTTGTAAGCATCCTGTTGTGGTATTCATATTAATGTTCTTGTTTTCATATGATAAATATGTCCTAAATCCTTGGAATTTCCAACATATATATATTTTGTGTTTCATTCAGACGAATTCTCATTAGTTCTTTTTAGTCTTTTTAGCGACTCCCCCCATTTTCTGTCAAAGAAAATAGAGACCCTGAGATGACGGATGGCATTGCTATGTGTAATACCAACAAAGCAGTGACTTTTTTGCATCTTAATTAACAAAAATCCATATATTCCATAATCTTACATCAATTTATCAAGTTTTATCCTCAGGATACAAAACATGTCTATTAACCTTATACCATATTTTTATGCTTTATTAATTATGCTCACTTTGATATTGAAAAAATTAGGTCACTAAAGCAGTATTGTTCCAATTTTATAAAAATAAAAAAGGTTTGTAAATATGTATAGAAAACAGAATAAAGGGACATCCACAAAAATATTGATACTGATTATCTCTGGGTGGTGGCATTAAAGAGGAATTTAATTTTTCTTTAAACTTTTTCCATAAAGAGCATACATACGATAAATATATAAATATTTATACATTTTAATATAAATTATTATGTATTTAAATATAAAACCACCCATTTAAATAAAATATAGATATATGATGCCAATTATAAATTATAAATATTTATATTTATATGAATTTTGTAGCTAGAAAAAAAATTATAAGGAATAATACCCCTTAAATGTTTGCACACCTTTCTTCCCCTGAGGCCAACTTAGCATTCCTTTGGTAAATCTTTCTTTCTTTCTTTCTTTTTTTTTTTTAAAGATTTTATTTTTAAGTAATCTCCATACCCAGTGTGAGACTGGAACTCACAACTCTGAGATAATGGGTTTCTCGCTCCAACCACGGAGCCAGCCAGGCGACCCGCCTTTGATAAATATTTCTGTTTTCTGTGCACACTGGTCACCTTGTAAACACTATTTTGCAACTTGTGTGCTCTCCCTCAGCTACGTGAGCAGCCTGGATTTTAGGTAAATCGGAACTGGAAGGTTGTAAATGAACACGCCCAGATCAATGTGAAGAGCAGCAAGAATGAAAGAAATGTGTAGCTCTCTTTCCTAAACGCTTTTCTTAACCCTCATCAAGGCAGGTGACTGCCCTTAGCCCAGGCTGAGGTGGAAAGGCTTTAGCAGCTCTAAAAATTTTTATTACGGAAGCTGCAAATATGGTTTCTTTGGTTACATTATTTAGGAAATATGGAGACGCAGAGGCAAAGTGTAAGACACACACATTGTTACATCTGTGCAATGTGCCTGCAAAGAATCTTCAAGTCCTGGGGGAAGGCAGGGGTCCCCTGCTTTTCTCCCAGGTCCAGGAAAGGGCGTGTCTGAGTCTGGTACCAGCATTAGAAAAAGGCTGCGAGGAGTGTGGCTATTTCGAGGAATTGGTTCCCGCTGCATAAGGAATGCTAGGAGGAAGTTTACCTGCTACGTTTTCTCCTTTAGTCATGCTAAGCTCTTTCCTGGCACTGAGCTCTGTGGCTGTTTATTTATATACCCCTGTGCTGTTTGCATTTGGCTTTACTTTTTGTAGCCTTACTTTTAACAAACAGACCAAAAAAAAAAAAAAAAAGGCTCAAACAACTGCTCACTCATTACTTTGGGAATAAAAACCAGTAGCTTCAACTCAAGAGTGAATGGCCAGCCTAGCATATTCTGGTCTCCCTGTTGAGTTATTCTCCTGCTAGGAGCCCAGCACTGCAGACAGTGTGTGGATGGGTTTGTCCCCTCCTCCCAGGGACAGCCTCACCCACTGCCAGCTCCCGTGTGGTGTCAGAGAATCTGTTGAACGGATGATTTGAGTGAGGCTGGAGGTGTTGTGCCCAAATCGTGAGTCCCCTGAGACCCCTAAGGAGCCGTCACCGATGCAAGTACATAAGGGTCTTTATTACAAGCTTGAGCAGGGGCTTACCCGTCTACCGGCGCAGCGGCAGCAAGGAGAAGCCTCGAACAATGCCGAGCAGGGTTTTTATGGGGTAAGGGAGGGGGGTGTTACAGTGCACACGTTGTGCGTTTTGCATCATCACATAAGCACCAATCATAATTGTACAAACACCCATGGTTATAGTTTTGACCATTCAGTATCCGTGAGGCGTCTGTTACTTTTGGCGGGAGCCAATCATGACCTTTGAGACTCCTTTGAAAATGACCAATTATGAGGTCAGTTCAAAGGGCCCAAGTGGGGTTCAGGCAAGCGGTGAGTGATTGGCTAGTTTGTACAGAGTAACTACCTGCAGTTCCCGGCCCTGCCTCAGACCACAGGAATGTTGCACATTTCTTTTGATTGGCTGATCCAAGGGTGTCATGAGGGTGGCTTCAGCTGAAGCTTTTTCTGGAACTGGGCTACGTGCAGCCCGAAGTTGCTCTTAATGGAGGACTTAATTTTAGGCTCTTCAGGGGAGGTAGGGAAGATGGTATCAGAAGACGATGGAGCGGTTCAGTTCTATTCAGAGAGCACTTATTTAAGTACCTGCTGTGTTTAAAGTGGTATGGGAAGTGCACTGGGGACCGTGACCTTTGCTTTTTTTTACTTCTTCCATGTTTCCTTCTCTTCCTTTCTTCCTTCATCTCTTTTTCTGTATCTCCTCCTCCTTTCTTCCTTCCCCCCCTCCTCGCCTCTTCCTTCTTTCCTTCTACCATTTGTGTTGAATGCTTTCAGGCTGGCCCTTTTCTCAAAATTTCCTTTATGATTCTGAAGCTTCCCTAACGCTCACTACACACCTCATGATATTTCCCCCCTTTTCTTGTGGGGACCAAGTGAGATGAACAAATTGTGACTGTTGTCTGCTGCTTTCGAGTAACTTACAGTAAGCTCAGTACATCTGTCTGGCAAGAGATGGATAATAACCTATTGAGGAAAGAGGGAAGACATGTGATACTTGTTGGAGTCCTGTAAGGATTCTGTCCAAAGGCTGTGGTATTTTATTTTATTTATTTATTTATTTAATATTTTTATTTATTTCTAGGAGAGAGAGAGAGAGACAGCGTGAGCAAGGGAGGGTCAGAGAGAGAGGGAGTCACAGACTCCAAAATAAGCTCCAGGCTCTGAGCTGGCAGTCAGCACAGAGCCCGACGTAGGGCTCGAACCCACGAACCGCGAGATCATGACCTAAGCAAAAGTCGGACGCCTAACCGACTAAGCCACCCAGGCGCCCCAAGGCTGTGGTATTTTAATAAGTCCATTTAGAAGAAACCTGCCCTTGTATCTACCCTCTATGGGGCAAAAGAACGATGATTGGATTTCCATGGGCCAACATTTGTGCCTCCACGGAGGTAATAATGGAGTCAGATGTCTTTCTTTTTGGAAGCAGCTTCCCGGAGGGCTTGGCTGGGGGAGCCGTCCATGTCCACCCTGTGGAAATGGCTGTAGGCTTCCTTGGAATGCTTGGACATTGAGGAAAGTAAAGCATCTTACTCATGGAGGGCTGAATGCTGTGTGGGCAACTTCTGAACCTTGTATGGCCGATTTGGGGTAAAGAATAGAAGTGTGTGATGTGCTGGTGTCCTGACATGTCCACGTTATTGTTCACTGCAAAGAACCACAGGAAAGTCTGGCTCAGAGGAAGCAGTCACTCTGGCAATATTCCCCGAAAGAGGATTGACTAAGCGTCATGAACTGTGTTGGGGACTGGGGAGACATTGGGGGAAAAATAGACCAGAGTCCTTGTCTGTGTGTGAAGCTGACAGCCTGGTGGGGAAGACAGTGTGACAGGGCATAAAGGGGGCCGGCGAGAGGTGGGAAAGGTCAGGAAGTAGAGCTCCCCAGCCAGAGGAAGTGGCTCCTGCGAGGACTAGACAGGGCCCTGATGATCATCACTGAGAGAGAAGGAAAAAGAACATGCCCTTCTATAAGTTCATGGTGCTTACAGTTTGGTAAAAAGATACCAGTATAACCCATGTGACGGGTTTTGGTAAGTATCACAGCAGAAGTGCTTCATAGGGGTTGAGCTGATTTGTCCTCCTAAAATTCATGTTAGGGTCCTAACCCCCAGGATCCCTGAATGTGACTACATTTGGAGACATAGTTTCTAAAAAGGTAATTAAGGTCAAATGGGGACAAACATGTGGGCCCTAATCTAATAGGATCGGTACCTTTGGAAGAACGCATTAAGGCATAGACACACAGACCTCGGGCGGCCGTGGTGAGGAGGAGGCTGACTGCAAGCTAAGGAGAGAAGCCTCAGAAGATACCAAGCCTTCTGACTCCTTGATCTTAGACTTTATACTCGGTAACCGTGAGAGAATCAATTTCTGCTAAGCCCCCCTAGTTGATGGCATTTTGTTATGGAAGCCTGAGCAAACATCCTCTATGCTAAATAGTTTGCACACATTATCTCAATTAATCCCAGTTACAGTGTGGCGAGGTTGGTGCTGTCATGGTCTTCATCTCCAGAGACCACCGTCCCATCGGGAAGACAGGCACGCCACACCCCGCGGAAAATCCTCAACAAGTTAAAATGAAAACCCACTCAACACAACGTGCGTGTGATGGTCATGGCCGCACAGCACAGGGGCATCAGTGTGGGGCAGAACCTCAAACTGCCCTCCGTCAGCCACTCGGGGTCCTGTCTAATGATGGTCTTCCGACGGGGAGCCCCTGCAACGTGGTCAGTCTGCCTGCATCGGTCCAGGCTCACTGCCCCTTGTGCGTGGACGGATGCTGCTGAAGAAGGACCGAGGCAGGAAGCAAACAGCTGGCCTCGTGGATAGAAGAGATGCTACAGGCAACGTGGTAATGGCAGTGGACGGACAACTGAGGTGAGCCGCTGACTTGGAGCAAAGAGGCCGAGCCTGGTGAGGAGCTCTCAGGTGGAGGGCATTCTTCTCGAACCAAATTCCCTTTCCATCCATGCTTGTAAGTGGAGAAGACGATCAGCTCTGGGTGGCTTCTTTAGTAATAATGCTGAAGACTGGGATAACCTTGTTTTCCATGTCAGGTCAGCCTTTGATTGTAGGGAGTTGTGTCTGGAGTTGGGTATCATTTTGTATCTGCCACGTAGTGGGAGTCATTTTACAGCAGGGTTCTACTCGTTCGTCTTCGGTTTTCGTGGTACGATGGACCGTTTTGCTGAAGTTTCTCGTAGTCATGATTTTAAAGGTCTGTGTTTCTTTAATGTATTGAACTTTCTGGGCTCTTACAGCATTGAGGATGGTGCTTTTCCAGGAAGGTCAATATACATAATTAATGATCTCAGTGGCAGAATTCCTTTTTTGGGGAGGAAATTGTCTTTGTTTGGGAAAAACAAACAAATGCAGTTAAGTCACTAGAGAAAGGAAATGAGACCCGAGGGTAAAGCCAGGACAACCCAGGAAAATGGCTTGTGGCAAGTTCACTGCCTGGCAATGGAGGGAGGTGAGAGGTGGAGGAGGAGAGGAGGTGCAGGCCCTGGATGGAAGGCTGGGGTGCCCGTGGATGGAGGTTAGACAGGTGCAATGAAAGTCATGGAAGGATTCCCCTGGGGGGTGGGGGGGGGGGCGATGAATGCTGGCTGTTTATTTGGAGATTGCTTTCCCTGTTTTCACCTCTGGGGAAGTCTGCCATATGCATGAGCCACTTGTGGTTTCTGGAATTGGAGCGATGGGCCAAGTTGCACTTCTGTTTCCATCCCCGCACATCTTCCTCTGAACCCTAGAGGCAGAAGCTCAGAGCTGGAGGTGATCCTGAGCCCTTCAGCCCCTGGGGTCTGCAGAAGTCTTGGAGAGAGCACAGAGCGGGTGCTCTGGGCAGGTTCTTCTCGATTGCAAGAGGCTAGCGCATCCCAGCTGACTTCTGGGCCTCTCATTGCATGGGCTGGTGACTATGAATTACTGAAGCCGATCCTAGAACCATCCATGAAGCAAATCTTTTTATAGCCACACTCAGGCTTTTTAACCTGTTTTTGAGATTTCATTTCATTTATGCTCTTACGTTAGGAGAGGAAATACCTGTGTCTATCTCTATTCTGATGCAGAGTATAAATGCTTAAAAATGTCTAACCAAAGAGTCTTTTCATGAGACCAAATTCTGTGTAATCTGCATTTTGTTACCATTTTTAGTTAACAATAGAGTGGATGAAATATCTGCCTTTGTTTTTGCTGAGAAAATTAATCTCAGAACGCTTGTGTTTTTAGTTCCCTTTTCCTAGGCTTGTGTAGACCCAGAAAGTTAACAATGAGAAATCTCTCCCCATCAGTTCATTTACCTTTAAAATATGTTTTACCATGGGGCACCTGGTGGCTCACTTGGTTGAGCATCTGAGTCTTGATTTCGGCTCAGATCATGATCTGGCGGTTCATGGATTTGAGCTCTGCTCTGGGCTGACAGCATGCTTCTTGCTTGGGGTTTTCTCTTTCCCTTTCTCTGCCTGCTCCTCCCTGACTCTCTCTCTCTCTCTCTCTCTCTCTCTCTCTCTCTCTCCCCCCCTCACAATAAATAAACATTAAACAAACAAACAAAGGGGCACCTCAGTGGCCCAGTCAGTTAAGCATCAACTTTGACTTAGGTCATGATCTCTCAGTTTGTGAGTTCAAGCCCCGCATCGGGCTCTGTGTTGACAGCTCAGAGCATGGAGCCTGCTTTGGATTCTGTGTCTCCCTCTCTCTCTGGCCCTCTTCTGCTTCTGCACTGTCTCTTTCTCTCTCTCAAAAATAAGTAAACTAAAAACAACAACAGCAAAACAAACTAAAATATGTTCTACCTGCTTAATGAGAACCTTCAGAGAGAGTAATACACAGTATATTTAACTTCTTTTTGAATGTGTTGTAGCATCTGCGTCGTGATTACATTTGCTTCGTTAACTTCATAATGACTTAGGGACCTAATCTGATCTCTGCTAGAATTTTAGATTCTCCGTTTTAAAACTAAGCATGTGCAGACAGGTACCACTAAGGAAACAGGTGGGTGCACACTGCCTATTCATTGAGGATGTTAATCATACCCCGTGTTTGTGACTTCCCATTGCTCTTTCATTGGCTTATATATACTTCTAGGGTGTTAATGAATAACAAAAATAGATTTTCACTTCTCAAAAAAGAGCTTCAGTGTTTCTGGGATACATAAAGCATCTGAAGAAGCAAATGGGTCACTGCCTAGTAGTCTCTGTTGGGTGGTTTGTTCAGTAGGGGAATCTGAATATGTTTTACCTTGGGAGTTGTAATTATGTCTTGGTGACCATATGAATATATTCCCAGTGAACTACTACTTTCAATCTTATTATAAGATTTAAAAATGGCTAATAATGTGCTCTTATTTTCTTGATCTCCTCTTAGTATTGGGAAATCACATTAGATGAGAGTGAGTACCAATAGCTTGGCACTTCTTCCTTAAGTATGTTACGGAGGTACAAATCCATTACAAGGGAATCCCTGGATATAAAAATGAATCTTGCGGTAGAGTTTCTTTCTTTCTTGTTTTTAAGTTTTAAATGTTTGTTTATTTTTGAGACAGAAAGAGGGAGAGAGAGAGAGAGCACGCGAGCAAGCACATGCCAGTGGGGGAGGGGCAGAGAGAGAGGGAGACACAGAATCTGAAGCAGGCTCCAGGCTCTGAGCTGTCAGCACACAGCCCAATGCGGAACTCAAACCCATGAACCGCGAGGTCTTGACCTGAGCTGAGGTCGGGATGCTTAACTGACTGAGCCACCCAGGCACCCTTGTGGAATTTCTTAAACATAGACTTTTTAAAGTCAAGTTCTTAGGCCATGGCACCAACGTGAAATAAACAAGGCCCAGCACATAACTAGTAAATTGGTAAGTGCAGAGAAATTAGGTTAAGATTTTTGTGTGTTTTTGGGGCACCTGGGTGGCTCAGTCAGTTAAGCGTCTGACTTCGGCTCAGGTCATGATCCCACGGTTTGTGAGTTCAAGCGCTCCATCAGGCTCTGTGCTGACAGCTCAGAAACTGAAGTCTACTTTGGATTCTGTGTCTCCCTTTCTCTCTGTGCCTCCCCTGCTCATGCTCTGTCTCTCTCTCCTTCAAAAATAAACAAAAAGTCCAAAAAAAAATTAAAGAGACTTTTATGCATTTTTATCAAAGGCTAAGGAGCAAAGATTAGGTGCAAATGATCTTGTAAAACAGTGAGTGATACAGAGATTCTGAAAAGACATATTATGGTCTTCCTTAATTCTTTTTCTCCCCTTGTCTGGATTTCTTAAATGTGCTATGTGCAGTCTTGTGTGTAATCTGGGAAGATGGTGGACGTCATGCTTAGGGGTCTCAGGTACACAGTGGGGTAAGTAGACCTGTCCGGGAGACAATGCAGATCATTGGTCATCTTCGACAGAGCATTGGGTTTCGAAGAATTCCAAGTGGTTCAAAGCTGCTCGGTTCAGCTCAAGGAGCACCCACCACCGGTCCAGTCTTTGCGGATGTGGACCAGACAAACCCCTCATTCTGCGGAGGAGTAGAGAGCTTTTAACAAGACTTGGCAAGTGCAGTGACATGAACAATGTATTTTAAAACAGTTTAATCCTTAAAAAAAAACCCAGCTTAATCCTTGACCATTTGAAAACACCTGTTTCCTGGAAGGTAGGTTAGCAGAGGAGCCGAAAGGGTGACATGAACTCCCTCTTTGTGACTTTATGACACTACCTTGTCACTTTTTGGGCTTGGGTCTTCATCTCCTAAACAGCACTTGCTTTGTTTACATTACAATTACCTTTTAAAAAGTCAGTTAATTCCTGCTTCGTGTCCTGGAGGGTATCACAGTGAAATAAAGGATCTTACTTAATGCTTGTTTCACATGACACCCAAACTTCTTTACAAAATTCAATCCTGGCCATGTTTTTGAGACAAAGACACATTCACTACTTTTGCAGATGGGGATTCTTGCCCGAAGTCCATGCTGCATGCTGAGGGACAGAGGAAATAAAGCAAGAAGTCTCTTCCTGTTTTCAGACTGCCTGAGTTTTTTTTTTATTAATATTTTTATTTATTTGTAGGAGAGAGAGAGAGAGAGACAGCGTGAGCAGGGGAGGGTCAGAGAGAGAGGGAGTCACAGACTGAAACAGGCTCCAGGCTCTGAGCTGGCAGTCAGCACAGAGCCCGACGCGGGGCTCGAACCCACGAACCGCGAGATCATGACCCAAGCAAAAGTCAGACGCTTAACTGACTAAGCCACCCAGGCGCCCCCCAGACTTCCTGAGTTTTGATCCGTGTTTTGTGTCTTCTTCTTCCACTCAGAAAGCCCAGCACTGGAACTGGGAAGAGCTTCCGTATCCCACCTTGCTGACTTCTGTCTTCTCCGTCCTCCTTTCCTCCAGGCTTCTCTCTGTCCCTCCTCCCCACGCTTGCCCCCAGCCCCCCACCCTGTCCCCTGGGCTCTGATCTCCCTGTGGGGCCCCATGGGGCCAATGAGAATGGCTCAGGCGATGTCCCCTCCTCTGGCGGTGCTGGGTGGCGCAGCCCCTCTGGCTGGCTGAGCAGGCTGCTCTGTGCACACAGACACTTCACTGGTTCACTTTCACCCGTTTGTCTTGAAAGAGACAGACTTAAAGAGGATCAGGTGATATTTACAGTTTCTTGCGCTTTCAGTTGGCCATGACACCTTTTCCTTTTTCTTTAATTTTTTTTACACATTTTGATTTTCCTTTACTTAGTTAAAAAGTAATTATGACTTTCCTGCTGGCCAGGTTGGGGCATGCTATAGTGGCAGAGTCCAGACTTGTGGGGTGGGGATGGAGATCTCTCCTTGATGCTGCTGTGTTCCTGAGAGGGGTGGGCGCTAGTGTGAAGTAATGGGGGAAAAAAGCAAAAGAAAAAGGAAAAGGAAAAATAAGGGCCTCTTATTTAAGACAGTTCACTTGCACGTTTCGGGATTCTTTCAGTTAATTTATTCAGGATTAGCCATTTCAGTGTTCGTTACCTGTTTTACAGTTTACATTTTTCCCTCTCCTTTTTATAAAGCCAGATTCTCTTTGATAATAACATTTCAGAGGCATTAAATAAGTTTTTAGTTTGTTGAAACCCATGCGTATTGTTCCTGTGGCACACGGTTTCTTCCCTTCCGCCCTCCCTCCCTACCTCTCCTCTTTCTTCATTCCTCTTTTGCTTCCTTTCTTTTTCATTATTCTTTTATTTTTCACTTATCTTATCAGTTAAGAACATAGACTCTGGAGCCAGATTTCTTGGGTCTGAATCCTGGCCATACTGTTCATTAGCTGTGTGACTTCGAGTAGGTAACTTGACCTCTCTGTGCTTCAATGTGTTAATCTATAAAAAAATGGAGATAGTAACAGTAATGACTTCAGAGTCACGTTGTGAGGATCGAGTTGATATTTATAAAGTGCTTAGAGCCGGGCCCAGTAAAGCATAATGCTAATAATTAAAAAAAATAAAATAAAAACAAGACAGAAGTAAACCTAGGAAGTATGGATAAAAAGAACATGAAAATAATATGTAGTAAACTGGTGCAGCCACCCTGGGAAACAGTATGGAGGTTCCTCAAAAAATTAAAAATAGAACTGCCCTACGACCCAGCAATTACACTACTAGGTATTTATCCAAGGGATACAGTTGTGCGGTTTCAAAGGGGCACATGCACCCCGATGTTTATAGCAGCGCTATCAGCAATAGCTAAAGTATAGAAAGATCCCAAATGTCTAACGACAGATGAATGGATAAAGAAGATGTGGTATATGTATATACAATGGAGTATTACTCGGCAATCAAAAAGAAAGAAATCTTGCCATTTGCAACTACATGGATGGAATTAGAGGGTATGATGCTAAGTGAAATTAGTCAGAGAAAGACAAATATCATATGACTTCACTCATATGAAGACTTTAAGATACAAAACAGATGAACCTACGGGAAGGGAAGAAAAATAATATAAAAACAGGGAGGGGGACAAACCATAAGAGACTCTTAAATATGGAGAACAAACAGAGGGTTGCTGGCGAGGTTGTAGAGGGGGGATTGGCTACATGGCTGAGAGGCGTTAAGGAATCTACTCCTGAAACCATTGTTGCACCATATGCCAACTAACTGGGATGTAAATTAAAAAAAAAAATAAGATAAAAGAAAAGTAAAAAAAAAAAGTTATCCATGCGTCAGGCCATAATAAACTATAAAAAATGTTTCCACCTCCCTTTTCCTACCCCAGAATTTAACATATGAATACAAAAGAGGGGCACCTGGGTGGCTCAGTTGATTGAGTGTCAGACTCTTGATTTCGGCTCAGGTTATGATCTTATGGTTCGTGAGTTTGAGCCCTGTGTCATGTTCTGTGCTTCTATGCCGACAGGACAGAGCCTGCTTGAGATTTTGTCTCCCTCTCTGTCTGCCCCGCCACCCACCCGCCGAAAAAATAAACATTTTTAAAAAGTGCAAAAAAAAAAAAATAATATGTAAGCCTATCTTTCAGTTTTAGAAATAAATTACTATCAGTAGCTCTCTCCCTGTATGTAGGTACAGGTAATTTATTTTAATTAAATTAATTAATGAATTAATGAATTTAGTAAGTGTTTACTAATTTACTTTTGAGAGAGAGAGAAAGACACAGAGGGAGAGAGCGAGAATCCAAAGCAGACTCTGCACTATCAGCACAGAGCCCAGTACGGAGCTCGAATCTGAGCCAAAATCAAGGGTCAGATGCTCAAACGCCTGAGCCACCCAGGCGCCCCTATTTATTTTACTCTTACAATTTATTTTTTATATTTTATCATTATTTTTTAAATGTTTTATTTATTTTTAGGAGAGAGAGAGAGAGAGACAGCGTGAGCAGGGGAGGGTCAGAGAGAGAGGGAGTCACAGACTGAAACAGGCTCCAGGCTCTGAGCTGGCAGTCAGCACAGAGCCCGACGCGGGGCTCGAACCCACGAACCGCGAGATCATGACCAAAGCGAAAGTCGGACGCTTAACCGACTAAGCCACCCAGGCGCCCCTCTTACAATTTATTTTTTAAGAGATTTTATGTTTAAGTAATCTTTACATCCACCGTGCAGCCCGAGATCAAGAGTCACATGCTCTTCCCACTGAGCCAGCCAGATGCCCTGTAATTTATTTTAATTTCAAAAAATTGTTTAAGCAAACATTCATTCGTACCCTTGGAGCCTGATTTTGTTTTCGTTTACAACATCTCATAAACATGTTTCAGTTTCATTAAAATGCCTCCTTAACACGATTGTTTTTTTTAAAGTAACCTCTCCCCCCCAATGTGGGTCTCGAACTCACGACCGGCTGAGCCAGCCAAGCACCTCAACACGATTTTTAATGGCTGTGTAGAATTCCATTGTACAGCTCTACAGCAAATTAATTTTTATGAATTTCTTACTGTGAAGCTGTCAAGGATTGTTATAAGTATTTCTAACAATAATTATAAAGAAATGAGTGTTTATTGTATATCTGTGGTCACCACATATCCCATGCTTCTCCTCCCATCGTGCACCCTGCACACAGCACAAACACACCCTCCGCTCCCTGGCTGCTTCTACCTGCCTTGGGCATCCAGTGACCCAGCTCAGTACACAGCCTCCATTTCTGCCCTGGCTTCATTTGAGAAATGCTACTTATTCCCGGAGAGGGTGTAGTTCAAAATACCTTGTTTGAACAGCAAAGACACAACTCCTCCCAGTTAAGGTACAATAGAACCAAAGACCTCATCAAACACTCCAGAATAAAAGCACCTCCCTCTTGAGAAGAGGAAGCTAGTAGGAGCCGTAGTAAAACAAAAAACAAAAAACAAAAAACAAAACCAAACATGGCAAACGGACAAGGAAAACATTCTCTAGATTTAATAAAACGGTTCTCAACTTTTAAAATTTAGAGATTTCTTAAATTCTCAGGTCATCACAAATAAATTTCATTTTGTCAAAATAGCAAATTCTTCTCAACCAGAATAATAAAAATAAAGCCAACCCTGAAGGGACCCTAGATAAGGAAGCCAAGACATGGTTCAAGCTCGCCACCTAGTGGTTACCCAGGGTGTGGCTTCCTTGAATTTGGCCCTTTGGAGTTTGATTTCCATAGGGCAGGTTTATGTAGTTAGTTCACTACTGGGTTCATTTTCCTCAAGACCAAAGTCGTCCTTATTTGAGAAGTCCCACTGAAGCCTCTGATTAAATTCTCTCATGTTCGGTGGATAACGAGGCATTAAACTTAGTATATTTGCTAATAGGATCTTACTTTCTTCTCTTGTGTGAGAAATGGATTGGTGATTTGTTACAAGAGTAACACTTGGAAGGGGTCAATTGTTTAATGTCTTGTGTTCAGTTACTGTAGTATCTATCCTGGTACATCTTCAGTTCCCAGAAAGAAAACTAGCCAGGAATTTTTTTTTTTCTTATCTCTACCATATTCAGCTTCTGAGTTTACCATCGAACTCATTTCAAATAAGAACATCTTACATTGAGTTCCCTGAAGAGCAGGGCCCGAGGCATGGATTTGTGTTTCCAGTTTATTAGGCGTGCAGTGCTAGGCACGCACCCCAGTGTTTACAGCAGCGCGATCAACAACAGCCAGAGTGTGGAAGGAGCCCAGACGTCCATCGACAGATGAATGGAGAAAGATGTGGTTTATACATTAAATGGAATACTATTTGGTGATAAAAAAGAATGAAATCTTCGCATTTGCAACAACATGGATGGAACTAGAGCGAATTATGCTAAGTGAAATTAGCCTATTTCTTAGTCAGAGAAAGAGAAATATATGACTTCACTCATATGTGGAATTTAAATTACAAAACAGATGAACAAAAGGGAAGGGAAGCAAAAATAAAATAAAAATAGGGAGAGAGACGAACCATCAGAGACTCCTAAATATAGAACAAACTGAGGGTTGCTGGAGGGGCAGTGGGTGGGTGGGGGGGTGAGCTAAATGGGGGAGGGGCATTAAGGAGGACACTTGGGGTGAGCACTGGGTGTTATATGTAGGGGATGGGCGGATCACTGGATGCTACTCATTATTGCGCCACCTGCTAACTAACTTGGATGTAAATAACAAAAACAAGAGTGCAGTGCCAGGGAAGCGAGAACAAGGGGAAAGCAGAGTGAGGCGGGCAAGGAGGGGGGTGAGTATGAGGGTGTGTTATGTCGCCGGCAGCTTGTCCGGTGGGAATGTGGGCCGTGAGCCTGGGCCAGTCCAGTGGGGGGAAGGAAGGGAGAATTCACCTCGGGCTTCACTTTCCCCCTGCTGAACCTTTGCTTCATTGGCTTTAATACCCCTGCTCTTCTGGTCGTGATCACGGCGGGTCTGGAGGCCAGAGGCGTGCACCCCGGGTACCAAGCAAGAGATGTCTGGGGGCCGTGTGTATGAGAAGGAGCTCAGCGCCTCACAGGGTTGGATGAGCAGCGACAGCTGGGGCAGAGCGAGTGGCCCAGGGCCCGGGGGGCAGGTGAGGCAGCGGCCAGCGAGGTGGTGCATAAAAATGTGGGGCTCCACCACCTTCTTAGTGTGCTTACCCTGGATTCTGCACACAGGAACCTGTTGCGGAGCTGAGTACAGATTGGTTATGGATTTTTATATGTTTTCTAGTAAATGCTTCCTGCAGGATTCTTTTGGTCACAAGAAATCTACACCAACTAATGCAGGAAGAGCAAATAGGCCAGGCTTGGGCCAGGGAACCCGCACGTGGCTGGTGATGGTGCTGGACCCGAGGGGGTGGCAGGCGACCTGATCGGATGTCTGCACACGTGAGTGCTTCCCTCTCGGTCCTCTCTTTCTGAACTTTGGCTTTGTTGGCACCCACAGCCTGCCTGTAGGCAGAAGAAGCCACCCATGGGATCTGAGCTCTGTGGGCTCTCACTCTAAATTCCAGGGAGGAAATCTATCTAGCTGGTCAGGTGTTCTCCTCTGATCCAATGGACCCCATGGAGGTAGAGGAGTCAGGCCATTTCTTCTTCTCCTCCTCCTCCTCCTCCTTCTTTCTTCTTAAATATTTGAGTCTATTTATTCATCTTGAGAAAGAGCAGGAGCTCGAGCCAGGGAGGGGAGAGAGAGGGGGAGAGAAACAATCCCAAGCGGGCTCCGTGTTGTCAGCATGGAGCCTGATGTGGGGCTCGAACTCATGAACCTGTGAGACCAGGACCTGAGCCGAAATCCAGAGCTGGGCACGTAACTGACTGAGCCACCCAGGCGCCTCCAGGCTATTTCTGAAATGGCTCCCCGTGGCCCAGAGGCAGTGGAGGGGAGGGTGCCGGGGCAGGGGGTATTTACTGTGTCCTGGTGGGGGGCCGCTGATACGCTGCTTAATACATGATTTTCCATCCCCAGCCTGCTGGGCTGCTCAGAATGGACACACACCCTCCTTCCAATGTTTATTCCATAATGAGTGTGTTGTCCACTGGCCCCCCCCGCCCCCCCCAGCCAGGGGACAACCTGAAGTCGTGTCCAGCTTTTGCACCTGGTGGTGATGCTCCAGGTCTCCTGATGGTGCTCACTCTGGTGTGGCCATGATCCAGGCAGGAGTGTCTCTACAGCTGGGGACAAAGTGCTAAATTATTGGTCATTGTCAGCATGGCATGGGGGAGGGGAACAGGCCCGCCGAAACCGAAATAAATGCCCATTCAAAAAATACTGGGAGGAGTAGAGTCTTCATGAAACCACCATGGACTGGCCACTGGTCCGAGCACAAGCCCCCGTGGACAGGCGGAGTGACGGGGATGGCGGGTCCGGGATTCTCGCGGCATCCCGTCGCTGGCTGGCACCGTGAGCTCCTTGCCTGGTCTGATTCTGCCAAGCTCTGCCCACAGGAAGGCAGTCCCTCCTTCACGGCTCTTCTGGGCTGTTCCCTGTTAGGTGCAAGGCTCAAAGGCTATACAGTTTTAACAGGTGAGTGAATTTCCTGTGGTTGTTGGAACAAAGAACCACAAACCCAGTGACGTAAAACAACACAGTTTTATCACCAAACAGTCTGGAGGTTAGGAATCGGACATGGGTCTTGCTGGCATCGGCAGGGGGCATTCCTTTCTGGAGGTGCTAGAGGACACTGCCCCCTGGCCTTTTCCAGCTTCTAGAAGCTGCTCACGTTCCTCGGTTCCTGGCCCTTCCAGGCAGCACTACTTCTCTGATCATTTTTCAGTCATATCTCTTCTGTGCCCCCTCCCCTGCCTATGTCATCCACTTTTTTAAAAAAAAAAAAATTATGTTTACTATTTTTAAGAGAGAGAGAGAGCATAAGCAGGGGAGGCGCAGAGAGAGAAAGAGAGAGAGAGAGAGAGAGAGAGAGAGAATCCCAAGCAGGCTCTGTGCTGTCAGTGGGGAGCCCAATGTGGGGCCTGATCTCATGAATTGTGAAATCATGACCTGAGCTGAGATCAAGAGTCGGATGCTTAAAAGACTGAGCCACCCAGTGCCCCTCAGTTTAAATTTTGAAAAAGTAAATATCAATAGAGTCATGCACACAGATACATGACCCACATGCACACAGGCTTTGGGTTCTTGATCGTTTTTAAGAGTGTAAGGGGTTCCTGAGACATAAAAGTTTGGGAACCACTGCCCCAGCCATTTACCAATGTCAGCCTTCGAGTTTGGATGGGCACCGGCAGCTCGGGGTGTCACCTGGGGGGCCGCACCTGCTCATAAGCTCAGTGGAAGACGAATAAACTCATGGAAAGTGTCCCTGCCTTTTTTGGGAATGGGAGGAGCCTGGGTCTGTCCACCTGGCCCTGAAGTGGGACTGGTGCTGGGGGGGGGGGGGGTTGCATCCGCATTACTGGGAGTCAGGAAAAAATACAGCGTCTTGAGTCCTTTGTAAACTGGTGCTGATTCATGGCTTTGCAGTAGGCTTGAGATTCTGTGTTTATTTGAAACCTCTGAGATAATTCCAGTGCCTGCCAGGTTTAGGAACAATCGATTAAGCTGCCAGATGTGCCCCTTCCCCCCCCCCCTTTTTTTTTTTTGAAAATCAGGAGATAGAGTTGTTAACATAGACCCTCAAAGTCCGAGCAGGTTGGAGTGGGACAAGAGGAAAGAAAAGGGGGCGCCTGGGGGGCTCAGTCGGTTGAGCGTCTGACTTCGGCTCAGGTCATGATCTTGTGGTTCATGGGTTCGAGCCCCGTGTCGGGTCTGTGCTGACAGTCAGCTCAGAGCCTGGAGCCTGCTTCAGATTCTGTGTCTCCCTCTCTCTCTGATCCTCCCCTACTCATGCTATCTCTCTCCCTCTCTCAGAAATAAATAAACCATTAAAAAAATTAAAAAAAAAAAAGGAGGAAAGAAAAGGTAGTGGAGACCAACTCGGGAGTGAGGGACTGACACATAATGGCCCCCGTCCCCTCCTTTACTTGCAAGAGTTGAGAGATCCAGACGCTATCAGACTGATGGAGATGAACATATTTACCTGAAAATAGTTACCGATGAAGGTGGTCGGCAACCGGCTTTCTGTCTGCAGCCACCCAGATCTCCCCACCTGCTGGGCAGGGAAAGCCTCCCTGTGGGAGCTGCCCCATCCACAGGGACTGACAGCAGCAGCCTCACAGGGCACACCCAGGAGGGCAGGAGAGAGAGAGCCAGCGTGCCACTTCTGTCCTGTTTCCAAACCCGAAAACCCACCCATGTCACTCCTCTCCACAGGCAAGAAGGAATGAGGGAGGGGATGAGCCAGGGGCGGGAATCTACCTGAAGCCCCTCCATATGGAAGGCTGAGGTGTGGGGAGTAGCTAACATTCCTCAAACTCTTCTACACATGTTTGTGTGGTCGACTCTGAGCCAGGCATGGTGCTGGGGGCCAGGATGCAATGAACACAATCCTGGCTCCGAAAGCTCATGAGTTTGCTACAGAAATGTGTTTCCTAGACCATGGACGTCCAAATCATCTGGAATTTCACATTAACGTGTGTTTATTGAGCACTTATTTTGAGCCAGATGCGTTCTAGGTACTTGAACATCAAGTCCCTTCCCTCGTTGGCTTCCATTGTAGTGGGTATAGTATGTACTATGTCAGCTGATGATGAGTACTGTGGACAAAAATCAGTGAAGCAAGGGGGCTGGAGAAATCTATGGAGATGGGGTGGTGGGCTTGTTATTTTATATAAAGTGATCAGGAGTTGCCTCAATGAAGGGACATTTGAACAGCATCCTGAAGGACTTGAGAGAAGCATGTGGATATCTGACAAACAGGGCTCCAGGGAACAGGAACATCATATGCAAAGGCCCTGTGGCCTGAGTGTGATTATCATACTCACGGAACAGCTGAGGGAGGTCATATGCCTGGAGGGTAGTGGACAAAAGAGGAAAAGGGGTAGAGGCTGGAGTAAGAGAGGTATGGAGAGATCATGCAGGCCCTGGTAGGATAAACATATTTCGACCTCCGTTTTGAGGGGACAGTTCTGGTTTGTGTGGGAAAGTTGAAGAACTTGGTAGCTGTTGTCGTAATTTGGGGAGTGGAGAGGTAATGGTGGCTTAGGCAGGAGTGCTGGTGTTGGCTGAGCTAAGAAATGGTCAGATTCTGGAGGTTTTCTGCAGCACAGCTGATAGAATTTGATGACTGATTAGAGGTGAGAGGAGGTGTAAGAAAACACAGTCGGGGCCGACTCCACGGGTTTCTGGCTTAGCACCTGGACAGATGAAGCTGCCCTGAGACGGTGAGATTCTGGGAGGAGCATGTTTGGGAGGGTAGTGGGACCTGACCTGTGAAGGGCTGAGTTTGACGCTAGTTGGACATCTGCATGGAGAATGTGTGTGTCCAAAGCTAGAGATCAGAGGAGCAGGAGAGAGGGATCAGGAGGTTCAGTGAGATCATCTAGGGGTGAGCACTAGTGGAAAAGAGAATTGAAGCCTGGGTTCTGAGACAACTTGACCTTCAAAGGTCTTGGGGCTGACAGAAGGAGCCAGTGAGTCAGAGGAGAATCAAGAGCAGGTGTCCTGGGCCACATGAACAAAGTGTTTCAAGAGATGGTGACCAGCTTTGTCAAATACAGCTCAAAGTCAAGGTGAAGACAGAACGTCCCATTGGCTGTAGCCGCACGGAGGCCCCAGTGCCTTTGCTGAGCTGTTTCAGGAGTTGAGAAGCCAAAAGCCATGGGGTGTGTTCACGGGAGAATCATGAATGCCGTGGGAGAGAACGAGGAGGAGCCATTCTCTCGAGGCGTTTTGAGGAGAGGGGAGGTGGCTGGGGTGGGGACTGTGGGATCAAGCTCATTCACCCCCACGTATGTGCTGAGTACTTACCGTTGTCTCAGGAGCGCCAGTTACTCAGAGAATCCTCACCATGGCGCAGCGTAGTTCTAGTCAAGGGAGGCAGCTAACAAGCACGTTTCATTTACACGTTACAAGATGGCTAATTGGGGGGATAAAAGCGGGGGGGGGGGAGAGTAAGGAGCTTCACGTATGTATGGCGGGGAGAGGGGTTGGAGTTTCAACAGCGTGGTTGAGGAAGCCTGATGGTGAAGGTGGTATCTGAGGCAGACCTGCAGGAAGTGTAGACGGTGGACACCATGGGGAAGGACCCCTGCATAGGGGACAGTTGCTTCTGTAACAGCCGCGGGTTGGAGTGTGGCTGGAGGGGCATCGGCTAATGAGGAGGCGGGTCCTAGAGGTAGAGGGGGGCTGGGAGGTTTGTGTAAATGGGGCGGGGGTCTTGGAGACCTTTGCGAAGGTTTTGGCCTTTAGTCTGAGTGACACAGGGAACTTCTGGACGACAGAAGGGTTGGCGGGGTGAGATTATAGGTGTTGGCGCTTGAAACCAGGTTGCATTAGGGCTCCCCAGAGACACAGACCCAGTGGGCTAGATACTGTCTCTATCTATATATCAAGAGAGATTTGTGTTAAGGAATTGGCTCGCACAATTGTAGAGCCTCATGCATCTGGTATCTTCAGGGTAGGCCATATGCCTGGAGGACTCCCCCTCCCCGGGGAGGAGTTGCTGTGCAGCTCAGGACTGAAGACAGTCCGGAGGGACCATTGTCTCTTCCTTGGGGCATTTCCATCTCCAGCTTTTTTCTCTGAGGCCTGCAACTGATGGAATGAGGCCCACCCCCATTATGGAGAGTAATCTGCTTTACTCAAAATCTACTATTTAGTCGTTAATCTTATCTAAGGAATACCATCACAGCAACATCTAGACTAGCGTTTGACCAAATATCTGGGTTCTGTGCCTGGCCGGGTGGACATATAAAATTCATTCTCACCACAGTGTGAAAAGGTGCTGGCTTCTGATACCAAAGCACCTATCTCTCTATGTTCTTATAACCTGGCTGGGAGGCAGGGGCCGTGCATGATACTGTCGTCTCATGAGGATGCTGCTTGGCCCCATGAACATCAAAACTGTACCAGCTGGTCCCCTCAGTTCTCACAGAATCCCCACGGAGCTCAGGTGTGGCTCCGTCCTCAGACCCGAGCCACAGTTTAGGGCATGGATATTATTTGGGAGATTTGTCCTGATCTTCCCTCCTTGGCTCTCTTCTGAGATGCTGTACAGTCTTCCGTGGGTCTTCCTTCTCTATTGACTAAAATAAGGGAAAGAGAAGAAACCCCCCTAAAATCCTTATGTAACTCAACTCTTACGAATCCCCCTTCCTGAGGAATTCCCCATCTTATTTCAGATGTCCAGGGGTGTCCTTATGTGTTTGACTCCCATTCGGCTTGGGTTGGGGCTCAGGATATTTGCCTGAGAGACTCACCATTCCCTCCACCCTTGAGGAAGCCCATGGAGCTGCTAGTCTGGCCGTGAACCAGAGAGGCAGGATGGGAAGAATTTGGCCAGAGCTAGGAAAGAGGGGGGTGGAGGGGGAGCTGTGGAAGTCTGTGTGAGAAGTCCCTCGATAGCCTGGGGGCAGCAGAAGGGAGGGGCTTTTGAGAAACGTTGCTCTGGGTTATAATTCAAACCCCCTTTAATATTCTTGGAGACATGCAGGCAATAATTAGATTTCTTTCTATGGAAATGTAGTTGACGCACAATGTTATATTAGTTTTAGGTGTATAATAATTAGAATTTTTTGAAACCACTTTTGGCTCCATGTACACAGGACTCCATGGGGAGACTGAGCCACGAGGACTCTAGCTTTTGAAGCAGGGTTACAAATGTCTCCTTGATCACGTGTGGTAGAAAAAGTAAGACGGTTTTGCAATCAGACACAGCCTCACCATCTGGCTCGGTGACCTACAGTGAGATGCTTCTCAAAGCTGTAGTTTTCGTCTTCCGTTAGGTGGGGTGAATCACGCCACCCTGTGAGGTTGTTACGGGGATAGAGTGAGACGAGGCATGCAGCGTGGCACACGGGACTTACCCAGAAACGGTTACTAAGCCTTCCCTCAGTCTTTCCATTGTCCTGCCCGGCCCACCGTCTACATGGACCTGAGGAGATTTTCCGCTTCTGCTAATGGGGATCTTCTATAGACCTCTGACTCTTGGCCTGGCGTTTGCTGCTGAGGGGAATGGGGGCTACGGAGGTGCCAGTTATTTGGAACAAAGATGGAAGAACAGTATGTTTCCCGTGCCTTTTGCACAGACATTCCCAGTGAAGCTGGGAACTGGGGAGATGTAGAGGCGAGCCTAAACTGGAAGACCATTCGCTGAATGAGAGGCTGAGACGTTACAGCTCCTCCTGTGTGCTGGAAGTGTTTATTCTTTATTCTTATTATTTTTAATGCTTATGTACTTTTTTTTTGAGAGAGAGAGAGAGAAAGAGACAGAGCACAAGAGGGGGAGGGGCAGGGAGAGAGGGAGACGCAGAATCCAAAGCAGGCTCCAGGCTCTGAGCTGTCAGAACAGAGGCCGACGCAGGGCTCGAACTCAAAGACCAAGATATCATGACCTGAGCTGAAGTTGGACGCTTAACCACTGAGCCTCCCAGGCACCCCTCTCCTTTATCATAATTAATGATTCTTAGAGTTGCTGTTAATGGGCCATCCTATCAAGACTGCTCATGTGACTGACACTTCATAATCAGGTATTTCCAAAATGCCAGTGCCTCCCTCCTTAGCAACAGAATTGCTTGGAGACTAGCTCCACCTTGTGGAGAATCCTAAAAAGAGTGAAATTGGTGTATTGCTAGAGGTTAAGGAATTGAGGCGAAGTAAATTTGAATTTTAATTTTTTTTTTTCAGGAAATGCCTTGAAGTTATATATAATTAGACCATGCATTTTAAGTGAAACTTTCACATATATATTTTTAAAGTTTATTCTCCTTTCTTAGTTATCTCTACATCTAACATGGGGCTCAAACTTGGCGGCCCTGAGATCAAGAGTCACGTGCTTTTGCAACTGAGCCAGCCAAGCACCCCTTATAAATATTTTATAAGTGATGAGATCACTTTGTCAGGTGATACTGACTCTGTAATTGTACTACTATCTTAAAAAAAAACAAAATGAGGCACCTCCAGGTGGCTTAGCCTTAATTTCTTCTTGGAAAATGTTATCTATTTATTTATTTATGTTATATGATTTTATTGTTATATATGATAAGTGTACTCTTTAATTCCCATCACCTATTCCACCCATTCCCCCACCCACCTCCTTCCTCTTTGGTAACCATCACTTTGTTCTCTAGAGTTAAGAGTCTGTTTCTTGGTTTGTCTCTCCTTTTCCCTTTACTCATTTGTTTTGCTTCTTAAATTCCACATACGAATGAGGTCATATGGTTATTTGTCTTTCTCTGAATGACGTATTTCTCTTAGCACTATACTCTCTAGCTCTATCCATGTTGTCACAAGTGGCAAGGTTTCATTCTTTTTTAAGATAATAATATTCCATTATATGTATATATACTACATCTTCATCCATTTAGCTATTGATGGACACGCGGGCTGCTTCCCTAGTTTAGTTACTGTAAATAATGCTGCAGTAAACATAGGGCTGCATGTATCCCTTTGAATTAGTGGTTTTGTATTTTTTTGGGGGGTAAATACCTAGTAGTGCTATTACTGGATCATAGGGTAGTTCTAGTTTTAACATTTTGAGGAATCTTCGTACTCTCTCCCACAGTGGCCACACTAGTTTGCATCCCCACCAACAGTGCGTGAGGATTCCTTTTTCTCCACATCCTCGCCAATGCTTGTTGTTTTTTGTGTTTTTGACTTTAGTCATTCTGACAGATGTGAGGTGCTATCTCATTGCGGTTTTGATTTGCATTTCTCTGATGATGAGTGATGTTGAGCATCTTTTCACGTGTCTGTCAGCCATCTGGATGTCTTCTTTGGGGAGTGTCTGTTCATATGTTCTGCCCATTTTTTAAATGGGTTTTGTTTTTTTGGTGTTGAGTTACATCAGTTCTTTATGTATTTTGGATACTAACCCTTTATTGGGTATGTCATTTGCAAATATCTTCTCCCCTTCCACAAATTACTTTTTAGTTTTGCTGATTTTTTCCTTTGCTGTACAGAAGCTTTTTATTTTAATGTAATCCCAGTAATTTATTTTTGCTTTTATTTCCCTTTCCTCAGGAAACATATCTAGAAAAATGTCTCTGTGGCCAATGTCAGAGAAATTACTGCCTGTGCTCTCTTCAGGGTTTTTATGGTTTTAGGTCTCACATTTAGGTGTTTAATCTATTTTGAATTTATTTTTGTGTATGGTTTAAGAAAGTGGTCCAGTTTCATTCTTTTGCATGTAGTTGTCCAGTTTTCCCAACACTATTTATTGAAAACTGTCTTTTCCCCATTGTGTGTTCTTGGCTTCTTTATTGAAGATTAATTGACCATATGATTGTGGGTTTATTTCTGCAGTTTCTGTTCTATTCTCTGGATCTACATGTCCATTTTTACGCCAGGACCATACTGTTTTAACAACTGCCACTTTGTAGTATAATTTGAAATCTGGAATTGTGATACCTCCACTTTTGTTTTTCTTTTTCGAGATTGCTTTAGCTATTTGAGGTCTTTTGTGGTTCCATACAGATTTTAGGATTTTTTTGTACTAGTTCTTATGAAAAATGCTATTGGTTTTTTGATAGGGATTACATTAAATATGTAGATTGCTTTGGGTAATATAAACATTTTAATAACATTTATTCTTCCAGTCTATGAGCATGGAATGTCTTTCCATTTCTTTACATTGTCTTGAGTTTCTTTTATCAGTATCTTATAGTTTTCAGAGTACATCTTTTACCTCTTTGGTTAAGCTTATTCTTAGATATTTTGTTTTGGTGCAATAGTGAATGGGATTTTTTTCTTTAATTAATTAACTAATTCTTTTATTTTTAGAGAGAGAGAGAGTGCATGTGTGTGTGTGTGGGTGTGTGTGTGTGTCTGTGTGAGCGGGGCAGGGGACAGAAGGAGAGAGAGAGAGAGAGAGAGAGAGAGAGAGAGAGAATCACAAGCAGGCTCCATGCTCAGTGTGGAACCCAATGCTGGGCTCCATCCCACCACCTTGGGATCATGACCTGAGCTGAAATCAAGAGTTGGACACTCAACCAAATTAGCCACCCAGGTGCCCTTGGATTGTTTTCTTAATGTCACTTCCTGCTGCTTTATTATTAGTGCATGTGTGTGTGTGTGGGTGTGTGTGTGTGTCTGTGTGAGCGGGGCAGGGGACAGAAGGAGAGAGAGAGAGAGAGAGAGAGAGAGAGAGAGAGAATCACAAGCAGGCTCCATGCTCAGTGTGGAACCCAATGCTGGGCTCCATCCCACCACCTTGGGATCATGACCTGAGCTGAAATCAAGAGTTGGACACTCAACCAAATTAGCCACCCAGGTGCCCTTGGATTGTTTTCTTAATGTCACTTCCTGCTGCTTTATTATTAGTGTATAGAAATGCGACAGATTTCTGTACGTTGATTTTGTATCCTGTGACTGTACTGAATTCATTTATCAGTTTTAGTAGTTTTTTTTTGTGGAGTCTTTAAGGTTTGCTATATAGAGTATCATACCATCTGCACATAGAGCTTTATTTCTTCCTTACCGTTTTGAATGCCTTTTATTTCTGTTTGTTGTCTAATTGCTGTGGCTGGGACTTCCAGTACAATGTTGAATAAAAGTGGTGAGAATGGACATCGTTGTCTTGTTCCTGACCTTCAGGGAAAAGTTCTAGTTTTTCAGCACTGAGTATGATGTTGGCTGTGGATTTTTCGTATAAGACCTTTATTATGTTGAGGTATGTTCCCTCTAAATCTACTTTGCAGAGATTTTTCCCTTTTGTTTGTTTTTTGTTTTTCTCTTTTTTTAAAGTTTATTTTTTATTTCTTATTAAAATCTTTTTTAATGTTTATTTTTATTTATTAAAAAAATTTTTTTAAGTGTTTTATTTATTTCTAGGAGAGAGAGAGAGAGAGACAGCGTGAGCAGGGGAGGGTCAGAGAGAGAGGGAGTCACAGACTCTGAAACAGGCTCCAGGCTCTGAGCTGTCAGAACAGAGCCCAACGCGGGGCTGGAACCCACGAACCACGAGATCATGCCCTAAGAGAAAGTCAGATGCTTAACCGACTAAGCCACCCAGGCGCCACTAATGTTCATTTATTTTTGAGAGAGAGACAGAGACAGAGTGTGATTCGGGAAAGGGTAGAGAGAGAGGGACACAGATCTGAAGCAGGCTCCAGGCTCTGGGATGTCAGCACAGAACCCAATGCAGGGCTCGAACCCAAGGACCGCAACATCATGACCTGAGCCCAAGTCAGACATTTAACCCACTGAGCCACCCAGGTGCCCCTAAAGAAGTTTATTTATTTAAGTACTCTCTATGCCCATTGTGGGGCTCAAACTCACAAATCTGAGATCAACAGGCACATGCTCTTCTCACTGAGCCAGTCAGGCACCCCAGCAGAGGGTTTTTTAATGGATGGGTGTTATAGGTTGTTGAATGCTTTTGCTGCCATCTATTGAAATAATCATTTGGTGCTTATCCTGTTATTGATGTGTTTGCAAATATTATTCAGTTGATTGTTTTGTGACTATTGAACCACCCTTGCCTCCCAGGAATTAGTCCCACTTGACTGTGGTATATGATTGTTTTTAATGTGTTGTTGGGTTCGGTTTGCTAATATTTTGTTGAGGATTTTTGCATCTATATTTATAAGAAATATTGGCCTGTAGTTCACTTTCCTTGTGGTGTCTTCATCTGGTTGTAGTATCAGGGTAGTACTGGCCTCATAGAATGACTTTGGAAGTTTCCCTTTCTCTTCTGTTTTTTTGTTTTGTTTTGTTTTTGTTTTTTGTTTTTTTTTTTTTTGGAATAGTTTGAGAAGAAAAGGTATTAATTCTTCTTTAAATGTTTGGTTGAATTCACCTGTGAAGCCATCTGTTCTCGGACTGCTGTGTTGTGGGAGGTTTGTTTTTTTGTTTTTACTGATTCAATTTCCTTGCTGGTAAACAGTCTGTTCAAATTTTCCATTTCTTCTGCTTCCTTTCATTTGGTAGATTATAGGTTTCTAGGAATTTATCTGCTTCTACTGAGTTGTCCAGTTTGTTGGCATATAGGTTTTCATAACATTTTGTTATAATTGTTTGTATTTCTGTGGTGTTAGTTGTTACTTCTTTTCTTTCATTAGTGATTTTGTTTATTTGGATTCTCTGTCTCTCTCGGAGGAGGAGTCTGGCTAGAGATTTATCGATTTCATTATTTTTTTTCAAAGAACCTGCTCCTGGTTTCATTGATCTGTTCTACTATTTTTTTAGTTTCTGTATCATTTATTTCTACTCTAATCTTTATTGTTTCCTTCTTTTACTGGATTTAGGTTTTGTTTGTTTGTTTTTAGCTCCTTGTGGTTTAAGGTTAGGTTCTTTAGTTGAAATTTTTCTTGATTCTTGAGGTAGGCCTATATTACTGTAAACCTTCTTAGAATCACTCTTGCTGCATCCCAAAGGCTTTGGACCATTGTGTTTTCATTTTTGCTTGTTTGCATGTGCTTTTTACTTTCCTCTTTGATTTCTCGGTTGATTCATTCATTATTTAGTAACATGTTATTTAACCTCCATGTATCTGTGCTTTCTCCAGGTTTTTTGTTTTGTTTTGTTTTGTTTTTTTGTTTTTGTTTTTTGGCTTCTAGTTTTATAGCGATGTGATCAGAAAAGACGTATGGTATGACTGAATTTTTTGAATTGTTGAGACTTATTTTGTAGCTTACTGTGTGATCTATTCTAGAGAATATTCTGTGTGCAATTGAAAAGAATGTGTATTCTGCTATTTTAGAGTGGAATATTCTGAATATACCTGTTAAATCCATTTGGTTCAATGTGTCATTTAAAAAGCCACTGTTTCCTGTTGATTTTCTGTTTGGATGATCTCTCCATCTATGCAACTGGGGTGTTAAAGTCCCCGACTGTTATTGTATGACTATTAATTACTTCCTTTATGTTTGTTATTAACAGTTAAATGTTATAATAAATGAGAGTTAATGTTATTAACTCTCATGTTGGGTGCATAAATATTTACAATTGTTATGTCTTCTTGTTGGATTGTCCAACAAGTGTCCTTCTTTGTCTCTTGTTACAGTCTTTGTTTAAAAGTCTGTTTTGTCTGATAGAAGTATTGCTACCCTGGTTTTCTTTTGACACCTGTCTGCATGATAAATATTCCTTCATCACCTCACATTCAGTCTGCAGGTGTCTTTTGGTCTGAAATGAGTCTTTTGGAGTTTGTTGATTGTTTGTTTTTCCACTATGTTACCCCGTGTCTTTCCAGTGGAGCATTTAGTCTATTAACATTCAAAGTAATTATTGATAGATATGTTTTCATTGCCATTTTGTTACTTGTTTTGTAGTTGTTGCTATAGATTTTCTCTGATCCTTTCTTCTCTTGCTCTCTTTCATGGTTTGTTGGCTTTCGTAAGTATATACTTGGATTCCCGTCTCTTTATTCTTTGCATGTCTATTACTGGTTTTTGATTTGTGGCTACCATTAGGTTTGTACATAATATCTTCTACGTATAGTAGTCTATTTTAAGTTGATAGTTGCTTAAGTTTGAACGCATTCTTTACTCCTTCACCCATGTTTTAGGTATATGGTGTCATATTTTGCATCCTTTTATTTTGTGAATCTCTTGACTGATTTTTATAGGTATACTTACTTTTATTGATTTTGTGTTTCCTACTTTTCTTACTCTTACTTATGGTCTTCTCTTTCCACGTAAGGAGTCTCCTTTCTTGTAGGGCTAGTTTAGTGGTAATGAACGCCTTTAGCTTTTGTTTGTCTGAGAAACTCTTTATCTCTCCTTGTACTCTGAATGATAACCTTGCTGGATAGAATATTCTTGGCTGCAGAATATTCCCTTTCAGCACTTTCAGTGATCATGCTGTTCCCTTCTGGCCGGCAAAGTTTCTGCCAAAAAATCTGATAACCTCATGGAGTTTCCTTTGTTTGTAGCCTTCTTCTCTTACTGCTTTAAAGTTTGTTTATTTATCACTATGTTTTGCCATTTTACTTACTATGTGTCTTAGTGTGGACCTCTTTGGGTTGAATATTTGGGCGGATCTCTGTGCCTCCTGGATCTGCATATCTATTTCCTTCTCCAAATTAGGGAAGTTTTCAGCTATTATTTTTTCAAATAAATTTTCTGCCCCCTTTTTTCTCTCTTCTTGTTCTGAGATCCCTATAACATGAATGTCATTAAGCTTTATGGATTGTGAGTTTACCCTTAATTTCTTGACGAAGCATTATTTTCACAATTCTGATCCATTCCTTATGTCAGCTTTAAGCAGATATAGGACCAAGTGTGCTTATGATTACCTTGGACTTGAGGAAGGATTCCTATAAACTCGAGAGGCTAGGTAAACCATCTAGGGGGAGAGACAAGAAGCAGAGCTCGACAGATGGGAGGGTTTTGAGTTACATAGTCAAAAATTCCTCTATTTTTGTAGAAGTTTAACAATCTTGTGAAATGCAACAGATTGATACATTTACTTTCTCTGGATATGACGAGTCAAGGAAAGGGCTGAAGCAGGATGTAGAGTCACTTCTTACTCAAAAATCTTTTTTTTTTTTTTTTTTAATTTTTTAATGTTTTTTATTTATTTTTAGGAGAGAGAGAGAGACAGCGTGAGCAGGGGAGGGTCAGAGAGAGAGGGAGTCACAGGCTGAAACAGGCTCCAGGCTCTGAGCTGGCAGTCAGCACAGAGCCCGACGCGGGGCTCGAACCCACGAACCGCGAGATCATGACCTAAGCGAAAGTCGGACGCTTAACCGACTAAGCCACCCAGGCGCCCCTTCTTACTCAAAAATCTTAGACCAAGTCTGTACCTTCAAATATGCTGCAAGACCATGAATAAGTTCTTATCCTAGCCAGTTACCACCTGTCTTTATCATTTGGGGGAAAGGACTAGACTCTTCCAGGCATGAGTTTCCCAATCTGTCATCTAAGGAAATTGTAAGATGATCTTGTAAGATTCCATCTTTCAAGCTTTAAGAGTTGGGCCAAACCAGAAGTATTGCTTGATGCATAAGAAGAGAGGCAAAGTGACCTGCCTCCCAAGACACACCAGGTATGGGTTGAGAGAAGTAACTGTGCACAGGTGTAAGTTCACTGAGACTACGACCTCCCTGTTCAAAGAATTTACCTGTGTCTTCAGGACCTACGCCCAAATTTATGACCCGAAGGATCAGAAAACACTGGATTCTTAATGGGAATTTCAGATACTGCGGATACTAGGCATTTCTATTGGACCCAGTGGCAAGCCAGGAGTTTTTTCAAAAGAAGAGTTATTTCCAGAGTGGGCAAGGGGCCTCTGTTATGATTTTTTCTCTGGGTTTCGCAGCATCCCACCTTCCCCAGGAACTTCAGGGTAGGTCAGAAGGTCAGAAAGGCTTGCCCCAGATGGAGCTGTGTCTTGCTCTGGACCACTCACAGCTGGACACCTTGTATATTACTGTGTACATGGCAGGGACAGTACACCCAAATTTAGGATATATTGCCTCTGAAGCCAAAAAAGCTCAACATGAATTAATGCTTCTTCCTAGTTCAAGAAATCCCATTTAGAATAACAGCTGTAATTGGAATCAATCCCCGATTAAGCTTATTTCACATCATTTCAGTGCTTCTCTACCAAGAGCAATTTTGTTCCCCAGAGGACATTTTGCGATGTCTGGAGACACTGTCACAAATGGAGGGGCTGTGCTATTGGAATCTAGTGGCTAGGGGCCAGGGATGCTGCTCAGCATTGCACAAAGCAAGAATTATACATCCCCAGCTATTAGCAGAACCAGGATTGGAGAGCCCTGCTCTGAGATCTTCTGTCTGGAGACAAGTCCTAGCAGAACAAGTGGCTTTAACGGATTTGTGGTCGGGATTGCCATCTGCCTCTGTTGCATCTTTGATGGTGGTGCTGCCTTCTGTTTTCATAGAGAGAAGTTGTTCCAGGAAAAATGGAGGATTCTGCCGTTTGCCGAAGGCATCTCTTGTTACTATACATTTAGGCATTGTGGAAGTGACTGCAGCATGTGTTCACATGTCCACTGGGCCACTGAATGAGTTTATGTATCCGCTGGGTCACTGTGGGATAGATACGGTGCCAAACATCATTTATCACTTACCCCATGCTCCCCCACTTTAACTGGTGGCCCACAGTGCATGCCTTGCTAGCTCAGAGCTGGATTCAGTAATTTCCAAAGATCTGTGACTCTCCTTCCCTCAATGCACAGTTACACTACTCAGTGGCTGCCACCTGCACTTCTGTATTCTTTTTTTTTTTTTTTTTTTTTTGTTTTATTTATTTCTAGGAGAGAGAGAGAAAGACAGCGTGAGCAGGGGAGGGTCAGAGAGAGAGGGAGTCACAGACTGAAACAGGCTCCAGGCTCTGAGCTGGCAGTCAGCACAGAGCCCGACGCGGGGCCCGAACCCACGAACCGCGAGATCATGACCTAAGCGAAAGTCGGACGCTTAACCGACTAAGCCACCCAGGCGCCCCACTTCTGTATTCTTTATGTTACCTGTAATTGGCAATTGCAGGAGACCTTGGGGCTTCTATATCCATGGGGCTTCAACGTCAGCTTCATTCCAGACAACCAAAAATGACAGCTTAAGCAACTGATTTGTCCCCTTGCGCCGTGACTTCCAGTGTCCCAGTGTCTGAAGGCAGTTGGATACAAGTCACATAGCCAAGCTTAGATTCCACGTTCCTGTGGGGAGTGGTTTCCTGAATTCACTTTCGGTACCACTTACTTGGTTGTTGTTCTCAGTTATAGATATTAGTATTCACTTTAGGTGTTTAAAGCACAAGGGACTTTATTGCGGGATATAGCTAACATACTGAATTATTGGAAGTTTTGAATAAAATAAACCCAGGTCGAGCTTCCAATACCACACTGTAGAACTGGACCAGTGTGGGAAATGCGACCTCTCCATGACTCCTGAGCTGCTCTCCTGGTTCTGGCTCCAAGATCTATCATGTCAGGCCGTAATTCGCACTGGCATAGTGGATATTACACACGCTCTATTGCCCCAAAGCTTCGTTTGACTTTTCAGGTCTCATGAAAGTTCATCTGAATGGAAGAACCTACATTACATATAAACTCTAGCTGCAAGGGAGCTGCAGAGGGGTCTGAGAAATGTAGTGTTTAGCTTTCAGGTTACTACAATGCAAAAAGCAAGAAGATGTGATATATACATAATGGAATATTATTCAGCTTGAGGAAGAAGGAAATCCTGCTGTTGACAATACCATGGATGGACCTTGAGGACATGATACTAAATGAGATGAGAGTATACTATCATTCATATGTGGGATCTGAAAAAAAATCCAAACTCAAGAGACAGAGTGCAAAATGGTTACTAGAGGATGGGGAGTTGGGGGCATAGGACAGATGTTGTTTAAGGGGATAAACTTATGAGTAGAGTAAATAAGCCCTGCAGAGTTAATAATAATTAAACTTGCTAGGAGCCTGGAAATGATTTCAAGCGCTAAAAAGAAATGACCATTATGTAATGTGATAGAGGTGCAACATTTGGAATAATGGCAATCATTACCATATGTAGATATATGAAATTAACATGTCGTATACCTTCAATGTACTCAATATTATATGTCGAATGTATTTTGATAAAATGTAAATATAAAAAAAAAAGCCTGAACAAAAATCCAACAAACAAATACTGGAGGTGGATTGACATGGCTGTTGAATGAGCCAGTCTTCAATATCTACTACGGTACGCAAAACAGAATTTTATGTAAGGCTGAAATGAGCAAGCATGTCCTGGTACAGCCATACTAACTACTGCAAGGTTGAGTTCCTTCATTTCACGTGTAAACAAGCCCTGCCTCAGAACCCTCAAGGGCCTCACAGTTGCCCTGGCCACTGTGCCCCTCACTTGGAATCTTTGAATTTTCTCAATTTTCTAATAATTTAAGGATTCATGCCTGCAACAGAGCTATGGGCTGCCATCTTCTCTATTTGTGCGTTTGTGTCCAAGACCCTCAGGGGCCCTACACCTCTGCCTCTTGGATACCTGCTATTTGCTCCCTGCCGTGGGTTTCAGAGGGTTGGTCTGCTCCACCGATCCTCACCAGCTTCTGGGAAGTACTAGTGCTGTCTGCCATAGGGATGCCCTGGTCCCCACAAGCCTCCTGCCTGCCTAAACCAGCTTTCCACGGCTCCTGGGCCATTCATGTGTCTCCTTCTGGCCAAAAGGGCTCAGAAGCGGTGGGGAAACAGCAATGGTAGCACTGGTGCCCCAATGGGCAAATGCCTGGTGCCCTCTGGGCCCACGAAATTGTGGTCGTGCCCTCTTACAGAAATTGTGCTCTCCTTAAGACTTTGGTTATAAGAAAGCTGGGGTACTATACACATAACATTGGCCCAGGCCAACCATGTTCTAAAAGAAGATTCATTTGGGTCCTATAATTAGTATTCTCCTCCCCTTGTCATTTTACAAAGGAGAAAACTGAAGCACAGAGAAGATACTTCATACCAAAGCAGTAGAGGAAGCAGCTCAGCCTCGAAGCTGTCCTTAACCACACGAGTGTGCCATTGCTCCTGGACCCTGAGTGGTTGGGTTTGATTTTAAATATGACATCCCAACAAGCATCCTTGAAGACTTACTTGTTTATTAGTTTCCTAGTGCTGCCGAAACATATGACCATGAACTTGGTGACTTAAAACAACCCAAATTTATTTTCATATTGTCTTGTAAATCGGAAGTCGGAAGTCAGGTTCACTGGGCTAAAATCAGAGCTTTGGCGGGCATTCCTTCTAGAGCCTCTCGGGGTGAATCCATTTCCTTTCCTTTTCCGCCTTCCATAGGTCACTGGCTTTCTTGGCTCGTGGCACCTCTTTGCATCACACTGACATTCCTTCTTCTGTCACATTTGCTTCTTTCTCACTGCCCCTCCTGTCTCCTGCTTCGAAAGCTGACTATGTTGGGCCCCCCTGCAGCACCTAGGATCATCTCTCCCCTTCCCAAATCCTTAATGAATTCACATTTACAGAGTTCCTTTTTCCATGTCAGTTAATATGTCTGCAGATTTGTGGGATTAGGACATGGATGTTTTCAGGGCTTGAATGATAATATTGTTACTGGTGATTTTGAATATGTAAAAATCTCAATACCGTGAGGACCAGGACAGTTTCGAAGGTATCTGCTTTTAGTTCAGTAGAAACTAGATATTCAGTGAATATCCAGCACCATGACACATATAGCTGATAAATTCTCCAAGACTATGCTACCCAGCGACCGTGAAATTAATGGGGGAATTTGTTGGGAGAGATTGATGCATTTGTCCATGTGGACAGTACCTTAGCCTAGGCATGTATTTTAAGCTGACAGGTGTTATAAGATTTTGTTAGTTGGTTCATAACATATACAATTTAGTTTATCTAGAAGATAAAAGGGAATGTGAGAACTGATCTCTATGTGGATTCATATATTATGTTTTGCAGGTGTATAGGTTGTTAAATATTATTAATATCCCCCAACAATAAGTACTTGAAGGGCTCATTCTAGTAGAGGAGATGAGTCATGTGAAGACACAATTACACCGCGTTGTGCTCTATGCAGGGATGGAAGAGGTTGTGATGGAGAGCAGGGAGAGGCATTCGGGGAAGCTTTCCAATGGAGGTGGGTGGGTCTTAGACAAGCTGGAAGCAAAGAATAGGAACTTACCAAGCGGACCAGGTGGAGGGCCTTTTGCACAAAATAGCAATATTGGAAGCCCATAGGGTGTTTTGGACTTTGCGGTATTAATATGGTGGATGGTGTAAAGGGGCGTAAGGGGAGGAGGTTTGGGGTAAGGAGGGAGGAGAAAGCCTGGCGCCCTGAAGCAACACAGGTGGGATCTGGTCAGTTCACAGTATTCACACCATTGTGTGACTACTCTCAGTCCCTCTCCTGCTTGGACTGTGTGCAGCTCTAAACACTGTAAACCATCGCGAAACTCTTAGCTTTTTATTATGCAAAATACCAAGAATACACAAAGGTAGACAGAACTGTCAAATGGAGTCTCCATGTTGGTATCACCCAGCCGAACAGTTACCCACGTTCTCGGACAGTTTGGGAGAATCGTTTTTTATTTATTCTTCTCCATTGTTGTTGTGGCTCAAGGATTTAAAAAAAAAATTTTTTTTAAATGTTTTATTTATTTCTAGGAGAGAGAATCAGCGTGAGCAGGGGAGGGTCAGAGAGAGAGGGAGTCACAGACTGAAACAGGCTCCAGGCTCTGAGCTGGCAGTCAGCACAGAGCCCGACGCGGGGCCCGAACCCACGAACCGCGAGATCATGACCTAAGCGAAAGTCGGACGCTTAACCGACTAAGCCACCCAGGCGCCCCACTTCTGTATTCTTTATGTTACCTGTAATTGGCAATTGCAGGAGACCTTGGGGCTTCTATATCCATGGGGCTTCAACGTCAGCTTCATTCCAGACAACCAAAAATGACAGCTTAAGCAACTGATTTGTCCCCTTGCGCCGTGACTTCCAGTGTCCCAGTGTCTGAAGGCAGTTGGATACAAGTCACATAGCCAAGCTTAGATTCCACGTTCCTGTGGGGAGTGGTTTCCTGAATTCACTTTCGGTACCACTTACTTGGTTGTTGTTCTCAGTTATAGATATTAGTATTCACTTTAGGTGTTTAAAGCACAAGGGACTTTATTGCGGGATATAGCTAACATACTGAATTATTGGAAGTTTTGAATAAAATAAACCCAGGTCGAGCTTCCAATACCACACTGTAGAACTGGACCAGTGTGGGAAATGCGACCTCTCCATGACTCCTGAGCTGCTCTCCTGGTTCTGGCTCCAAGATCTATCATGTCAGGCCGTAATTCGCACTGGCATAGTGGATATTACACACGCTCTATTGCCCCAAAGCTTCGTTTGACTTTTCAGGTCTCATGAAAGTTCATCTGAATGGAAGAACCTACATTACATATAAACTCTAGCTGCAAGGGAGCTGCAGAGGGGTCTGAGAAATGTAGTGTTTAGCTTTCAGGTTACTACAATGCAAAAAGCAAGAAGATGTGATATATACAAAATGGAATATTATTCAGCTTGAGGAAGAAGGAAATCCTGCTGTTGACAATACCATGGATGGACCTTGAGGACATGATACTAAATGAGATGAGAGTATACTATCATTCATATGTGGGATCTGAAAAAAAATCCAAACTCAAGAGACAGAGTGCAAAATGGTTACTAGAGGATGGGGAGTTGGGGGCATAGGACAGATGTTGTTTAAGGGGATAAACTTATGAGTAGAGTAAATAAGCCCTGCAGAGTTAATAATAATTAAACTTGCTAGGAGCCTGGAAATGATTTCAAGCGCTAAAAAGAAATGACCATTATGTAATGTGATAGAGGTGCAACATTTGGAATAATGGCAATCATTACCATATGTAGATATATGAAATTAACATGTCGTATACCTTCAATGTACTCAATATTATATGTCGAATGTATTTTGATAAAATGTAAATATAAAAAAAAAAGCCTGAACAAAAATCCAACAAACAAATACTGGAGGTGGATTGACATGGCTGTTGAATGAGCCAGTCTTCAATATCTACTACGGTACGCAAAACAGAATTTTATGTAAGGCTGAAATGAGCAAGCATGTCCTGGTACAGCCATACTAACTACTGCAAGGTTGAGTTCCTTCATTTCACGTGTAAACAAGCCCTGCCTCAGAACCCTCAAGGGCCTCACAGTTGCCCTGGCCACTGTGCCCCTCACTTGGAATCTTTGAATTTTCTCAATTTTCTAATAATTTAAGGATTCATGCCTGCAACAGAGCTATGGGCTGCCATCTTCTCTATTTGTGCGTTTGTGTCCAAGACCCTCAGGGGCCCTACACCTCTGCCTCTTGGATACCTGCTATTTGCTCCCTGCCGTGGGTTTCAGAGGGTTGGTCTGCTCCACCGATCCTCACCAGCTTCTGGGAAGTACTAGTGCTGTCTGCCATAGGGATGCCCTGGTCCCCACAAGCCTCCTGCCTGCCTAAACCAGCTTTCCACGGCTCCTGGGCCATTCATGTGTCTCCTTCTGGCCAAAAGGGCTCAGAAGCGGTGGGGAAACAGCAATGGTAGCACTGGTGCCCCAATGGGCAAATGCCTGGTGCCCTCTGGGCCCACGAAATTGTGGTCGTGCCCTCTTACAGAAATTGTGCTCTCCTTAAGACTTTGGTTATAAGAAAGCTGGGGTACTATACACATAACATTGGCCCAGGCCAACCATGTTCTAAAAGAAGATTCATTTGGGTCCTATAATTAGTATTCTCCTCCCCTTGTCATTTTACAAAGGAGAAAACTGAAGCACAGAGAAGATACTTCATACCAAAGCAGTAGAGGAAGCAGCTCAGCCTCGAAGCTGTCCTTAACCACACGAGTGTGCCATTGCTCCTGGACCCTGAGTGGTTGGGTTTGATTTTAAATATGACATCCCAACAAGCATCCTTGAAGACTTACTTGTTTATTAGTTTCCTAGTGCTGCCGAAACATATGACCATGAACTTGGTGACTTAAAACAACCCAAATTTATTTTCATATTGTCTTGTAAATCGGAAGTCGGAAGTCAGGTTCACTGGGCTAAAATCAGAGCTTTGGCGGGCATTCCTTCTAGAGCCTCTCGGGGTGAATCCATTTCCTTTCCTTTTCCGCCTTCCATAGGTCACTGGCTTTCTTGGCTCGTGGCACCTCTTTGCATCACACTGACATTCCTTCTTCTGTCACATTTGCTTCTTTCTCACTGCCCCTCCTGTCTCCTGCTTCGAAAGCTGACTATGTTGGGCCCCCCTGCAGCACCTAGGATCATCTCTCCCCTTCCCAAATCCTTAATGAATTCACATTTACAGAGTTCCTTTTTCCATGTCAGTTAATATGTCTGCAGATTTGTGGGATTAGGACATGGATGTTTTCAGGGCTTGAATGATAATATTGTTACTGGTGATTTTGAATATGTAAAAATCTCAATACCGTGAGGACCAGGACAGTTTCGAAGGTATCTGCTTTTAGTTCAGTAGAAACTAGATATTCAGTGAATATCCAGCACCATGACACATATAGCTGATAAATTCTCCAAGACTATGCTACCCAGCGACCGTGAAATTAATGGGGGAATTTGTTGGGAGAGATTGATGCATTTGTCCATGTGGACAGTACCTTAGCCTAGGCATGTATTTTAAGCTGACAGGTGTTATAAGATTTTGTTAGTTGGTTCATAACATATACAATTTAGTTTATCTAGAAGATAAAAGGGAATGTGAGAACTGATCTCTATGTGGATTCATATATTATGTTTTGCAGGTGTATAGGTTGTTAAATATTATTAATATCCCCCAACAATAAGTACTTGAAGGGCTCATTCTAGTAGAGGAGATGAGTCATGTGAAGACACAATTACACCGCGTTGTGCTCTATGCAGGGATGGAAGAGGTTGTGATGGAGAGCAGGGAGAGGCATTCGGGGAAGCTTTCCAATGGAGGTGGGTGGGTCTTAGACAAGCTGGAAGCAAAGAATAGGAACTTACCAAGCGGACCAGGTGGAGGGCCTTTTGCACAAAATAGCAATATTGGAAGCCCATAGGGTGTTTTGGACTTTGCGGTATTAATATGGTGGATGGTGTAAAGGGGCGTAAGGGGAGGAGGTTTGGGGTAAGGAGGGAGGAGAAAGCCTGGCGCCCTGAAGCAACACAGGTGGGATCTGGTCAGTTCACAGTATTCACACCATTGTGTGACTACTCTCAGTCCCTCTCCTGCTTGGACTGTGTGCAGCTCTAAACACTGTAAACCATCGCGAAACTCTTAGCTTTTTATTATGCAAAATACCAAGAATACACAAAGGTAGACAGAACTGTCAAATGGAGTCTCCATGTTGGTATCACCCAGCCGAACAGTTACCCACGTTCTCGGACAGTTTGGGAGAATCGTTTTTTATTTATTCTTCTCCATTGTTGTTGTGGCTCAAGGATTTAAAAAAAAAATTTTTTTTAAATGTTTTATTTATTTCTAGGAGAGAGAATCAGCGTGAGCAGGGGAGGGTCAGAGAGAGAGGGAGTCACAGACTGAAACAGGCTCCAGGCTCTGAGCTGGCAGTCAGCACAGAGCCCGACACGGGGCTCGAACCCACGAACCGCAAGATCATGACCTAAGCGAAAGTCGGAAAGTCGGAGGCTTAACCGACTAAGCCACCCAGGCGCCCCATTCTACACAATTCTTCTTATCTTATACCCTCACACGTGTTTTTCTTGAAAGCATTCCTCAAAAAATCTCTCACATGAAAATCTCAGAATTTCAGTGTGTGTTTCCTGGGAATCCTGATCTGTGACAATTAGAATCTGAAGTTATAC